>NC_045962.1:48259777-48414139 GCF_010909765.2 Amblyraja radiata | reverse complement strand
GAGAGAGAGAGAGCGAGCTTCATCGGGCTAAACAGCAACTGGTGGAAATGAATACCATTGAATGACAAACCCAACTACCACTTTAACTTTAAACTCATTACTTAAGCCATATGCATGTTCCAGTACAGAACAAGACATCTATGACACTATAAGCCATGCTCTTTTTCCAGAACTCCTGGTGACATGCAAATCCAACATGGGAGGTGTTGGATTCACTCCCCCCCCCCCCTTTATCTTTCAGTCTGAAGAAGTGTTCCGACCCAAAATGTCACCTGTTCCTTTCCTCCAGAGATTCTGCCTGAACTACTGAGTTACTCCAGCATTTTGTGTCTATCTTCGGTATAAACCAGCATCTGCAGTTCCTTCCTACACATGGGAGGTGGGAACTTGAGCAGGAGACAGCTTCGCTTGTTTAAAGCAATCTCCGCAACCATTTTCAAAATGACCAAATGTTTGAAGCCACTTCCCCATCTGGGAGTCTGTTACACACACAGACACACCCTGCTGCCTTTCTCACTGCCACTGCTCCACCATTGACCAGACTACAACACAGGACATTATTCATCATTGTGCACAGACATAAACAAGAATGAATCACTCACAATATTTAAAAAATAAGATCATTCAAGTAATCAACATCTAAATAGTCCCTGTTGTTGGACAGTCTGATGTACTCAGATAACATAAATCAATTTGTACTTCATCTGATTTTTGCAACACAGTAACATTATGATTCAGTTATAGGCTTAAGGCTTTTAGTCTCAGTAGCTTTGAAGAAGGGGATCTGTGTATCCTCACATTAAAGACTATTGAAGAATACGGAGAACTAAACCTCTTAACAATAATCCCTTCACCAGCAACAACTGGGCAACTGTTCTGTAATTCTAGTGTCTCGGCTGCTGATGAAGAGCAACTTCCATGTCATGAGGTCTAATACAAGATGTTGTCTGAGAGCAATGTCATTAACTCTTCATTCCCAAGATGAAATTCCTGACGCCAAATACAGATCAATGTTTAAACCGACTTTACATTGGATGTCTTGTGATCAAAAAAAACTGAAGCTCTCATGAACAGTGCTCAAATTATTGACACTTTTGGACAAACTGTCCATTCGCCAGTATGGAAGAAACCAAAGCACTTTCACTCGATGCCACTTCCCTTCCACCTGGATCCAAGTTGAGTATTACAGTCAATACCAATGTCAAAGAGTTGTAGAGTGTAGAAAGAAGCCCTTCAGCCCACACCAACTACTGCACCCATCAACACTAATCATATTTACCCGCTTTAAATAGGCAGGTCCAAATTCCAATTTTGATAGGAAGGGATGGTGGGGGAAAAAACCTGTGATGAATAAAACTTTGTTCAATGGATAGAATCAGGAGAAATGGAGAGGACAATTAAAAAAAAATTGTATATAAAATGGTGAGAGTCGTAGATAGGACAGACAGTCATTCCCAGGGTGGAAATGTCCAACAACATATAACCATATAATAACCATATAACAATTACAGCATGGAAACAGGCCATCTCGGCCCTTCTAGTCCGTGCCGAACACTTATTCTCCCCTAGTCCCATCTACTTGCACTCACCAGAGGGCATAGATTTAAGGTGAGAGGGTGAAAATGTAATGGAGATGTGCGGGGCTATTTTTTTTTACACAGTGGATGGTGAGGGCCTGGATCACATTGGTGGAGCCAAACACTACAGTGGCATTTAAAAGTCTTTTAGATAGACATGTAGGCAGGGAATAGAGGGATATGGATCATGTACAGGCAGATGAGATCAGTTTGACTTGGCATCATGTTCGGCACAAACATTGTGGACTGAAGGGCCTGTTCCTGCATTGCACTGTTCTGTGTTCTATGTTCGATGTTAAAAAACAACAAATGCTGGAAATGTGAAATAAAAACAGAAGCATTCAGCAGGTCAGGCAGCAACTGTGGAGAGAGCAGCAGTTGGCTTTGCAGGGTGAAGACCTTTCATCAGCACCAAGTGACACCCACACCGTTGTCAGTGTCATCGGACCATTGTCGTGCAACACAGAGACAAACGGCAGCTCCAGACCACAGTATAAAGCAGTGGGCACACGTTCTCTGCCCCCAGCGCACTGGACACAGGGTGTGGGGCACAGGTGAAACATTGTGAGCTGCATGTGTTGTCCTCTTAGACAAATAGCTGAGATTAATGGGACAGCTAGTCTGAAGCCCACTCCCAGTGCAGCAACTGCAATCTCCTCCGTTCTGTCATCATTGCCACTGTGGATGGACAACAGAAGCAACAAGAGGCCATTCGATCCCCCTAGATGATGGATGATTCTATTTTTTGCCTTTACTCCGCCCCCCTTGCCTGACAGAAACCCTTCGGCATCAGCTTGGAGCTTCCAAAGTAGCTCAGCATTCTCGCGGCACATTTCCCCAGTCTTGCCCTTGCACTGCTTGTCCTTGCTTTCACACTTTTTTTGTCCTGATGTCAACATGAAAACATTGGTCTCATTTTATTCTCTCCCACATTCCCATAAAACTCTCAGCAGTTTCCACAATTCACCCAAGGAAGAAAGGTACTTTAACCTGCCAACCATGTAAGGGGTTAAATGGGATAGACCACTTGCCTGGATGAGTGCAGTACCAACCCCATTCAGGACAAAGCAGCCTCCCTAAGTGCCTACAAAAAGCACTGTGGTTGCTCACCGAGGTTGCCCTGCCAACTCGTGTCTTCTTCCATTGAGAAGGACAAGGGGAGTAGACACAGGGCAGTACTACCATCCGCAGGTTCACCTCCAGGTCATGCATCGTCCTGCCCTGCTGCTTCATCGTCACTGGGTTTGAGTACTGGGACTCCCTCCTCAACAGCACCGTTTGAGAAGACGGCTCTCCTCTACTTTCTCCAGGGGCAATTAGGGAGAGGCAAGAAATGCTGGCCTTTCTATGTGATGCCCAATCCAGAAAATGAATACCAAAAATAGCTTCCGTCACATCTCAATGCACGCCCCGGATTGATAATGCTCCAGTGTAACTTTATATGAGATCAAATCGATCCATGTTGGTGCTACTCCACACACAAATGTTTGCGACTCTGCAACAGCAGTCATAGAAAGCAGATCCTTCGGCCCACCACGTCTCTGCCATCCTTTTTGCCTATCGACCAGTCCTACTTGCCTGCATTAGGATCATATCTTTCTCTGCCTTGCCCATTTAAGTGCGTGTCTGAACGCCTGTTAAACAAAGAAATTGCATCCGATTCCACCACCTCCTCTAGCAGCAAATTCAGGATATCCACTCTCTAAAAGCTTACCCCTCAGATCCCCTTTAAAATTCCTTCCTCTTATGTTAACACAGTGTCCTCTTATTTATTGATATTCTTATCATGGGAAAAAAGATTTTGACTATCGACACTAAACCTCAAGTGAATATAAGCCCAGGCGGCCCACTCTTTCATCCTATGTTAGTCCCACCATCCTGGGAATTAACCTGGTAATTTACGCTGCACTTCCTCAATAATGTTCTTCCTCAAATTAGGAGACCAAAACCACACACAATACTCCAGGTGTGGTCTCACCAGGGCCCTGTACAGCTGTAGTAGGGAGTACAGAGAAGGTTCACCAGACTGATTCCTGGGATGTCAGGACTTTCATATGAAGAAAGACTGGATAGACTTGGCTTGTACTCGCTAGAATTTAGAAGGTTGAGGGGGGAACTTATAGAAACTTACAAAATTCTTAAGGGGTTGGACAGGCTAGATGCAGGAAGATTATTTCCTATGTTGGGGAAGTCCAGAACAAGGGGTCACAGTTTAAGGATAAGGGGGAAGTCTTTTAGGACCGAGATGAGAAAATAATTTTTTACACAGAGAGTGGTGAATCTGTGGAATTCTCTGCCACAGAAAGTAGTTGAGGCCAGTTCATTGGCTAGATTTAAGAGGGAGTTAGATGTGGCCCTTGTGGCTAAAGGGATCAGGGGGTATGGAGAGAAGGCAGGTATGGGATATTGATTTGGATGATCAGCCATGATCATATTGAATGGCGGTGCAGGCTCGAAGGGCCGAATGGCCTACTCCTGCACCTATTTTCTATGTTTCTATAATCTCCTATACGCAAACCTCTTGCTATGAAGGCCAACATGCCATTTGCTTTCTTCACTGCCTGCTCTACCTGCATGCTTACTTTCAGTGACTGAAGTACAAGGACACCCAGGTCTCATTGCACCTCTCCTTTTCCGAATCAGATAATAATCTGCCAACTTGTTCTTGCCACCAAAGTGGATAACCTCACATTTATCCACAGTATACAGCATCTGCCATGCATCTGCCCTCTCACCCAACCTATCTGTCACCCTGCAGCCTCGTTGCACCCACCTCGCAGCTCACACTGCCACCCAGCTTTGTGTCATCTGCAAACTTGGAGATGTTACATTTAATTCCTGCGTCTAAATCATTAATATATATTGCAAATAACTGGAGTCCAAAACACTGAGCCTTGTGGCATCACACTAGTCACTGCCTGCCATTCTGAAAAGGACCCGTTAATTACTACTCTTAGCTTCCTGTCTGCCAATTAGTTCTCTATCCAAGTCAATACCCTACCCCCAATGCCATGTGCTCTAATTTTGCCCACTAATCTCCTGTGTGGGACCTTGTCAGAGGCTTTTTGAAAGTCCAGATACACCACATCCACTGGCTCTCCCTTATCCATTCTACTTGTTACATCCTCAAAAAATTCCAGAAGATTAGTCAAGCATGATTTCCCCTTCATAAATCCATGCTGACTTTGACCGATCCAGTCACTGCTTTCCAAATGCGCCGTTATTACAGCGGCAATTTTGGCGACTGTTAATTTGTGGGTTGTGCAAAATAATTTCACTGTGCTGTGCATCCGTGCCAATAAAGAACCATTGAACCATCTTATATATTTCCATCAGCCCAGAATCACCCCACAGAAAACAAGCCCAGCCTTTCCCCATAATGAAAGT
The DNA here is from genome assembly GCF_010909765.2 of Amblyraja radiata. Lineage (NCBI taxonomy): Eukaryota > Metazoa > Chordata > Chondrichthyes > Rajiformes > Rajidae > Amblyraja > Amblyraja radiata. The sequence continues at coordinate 48,409,175 of NC_045962.1, read as the reverse complement.
CCTCCAAACCAGGCAACATCCTGGCGAATCTCCTCCGCTATCTCTCCAGTGTGAATATCCTTCCTAGAGTGAAATGCCCAGAACTGCACACAATACTCCAGTCTGGTCAATGTCAATGGCCAAATATTGGGATGGGCCCAGTGCCCCGCTTTGTATGATTGCCATCCTCGTATTGCCACTGAATCAGCTTCGCTGGAAGAGCGGATTATTCCCTTTGTCCTGCTAGTGCTCACCCCAAAGCCTCACCCAAAATGATGTCCTTAGTTCATGATGTTCAGCCATAGAATCTAAGCAGTCCATCCAGATAATGGGACAAAACAGAATGCTAGACTCTCGAGAGAGCTCTTCTTGGCATTCCAGAATCACTAGCAGCAGAGTACAGACAATTTTTCCCATCTGTTGCAAATACAGTACTTCCCAAAACTAAAGCCAGTTCCGGCTCACAGCCCTTAAGGGAATCCCTCCCACTTTGACAGCATTGTGACCAGCATTGGCTCCTCCAAGAATTCCACTCCCAACATTTTGCAAGGCATGCCTCATAAGAAGTGAAGAGACACCCTTCTTGCAATAAGCACTATACTTTCTGAGCTTTTGGGCACAGAGTACTCCCGAAATAGCGCCATAAAGACAAACAGCATAGAAACAGGCCCTTCAGCCCAATGGGGACATTAACGGTGCATTTACACTCGTTCTACATTAAATCCCTTTTCTTATTCTTCCCAAACTCTCCCCTCTGATTCTAATAGGGGCAATTTACAGCAGTCAATTAAACTGACAACGCGTGTCTTTGGAACATGGGTGTAAGCCGGAGCATCCAGAAGAAACCCACATGGTCACAGGGAGAGCAGACAAACTTCACACATATAGCACCCGAGGTCAGGATTGAACCTGGGTTTCTTGCACTGTGAGGTAGCAGCTGTACCAACTACGCTATTGTGCCACTGTGCCTCTAATGTCTACATGGTTGTAATGTTGTTGATGAGTCATGCAGCAAAGTCCTCAATCTGTTTGGTAATCTGTTTTAGCTTGAGGGATAAAGATGGCGTAAATATTGGCCAGAGCTCTGTGGAAACATTCTACTGCATGTCTCTAAAATAATGTGCTTGAGAGTGAAGGAATACCCTTGTGGTCACACCTATGTACTGCAGCAGAGAGTTAGCCCAGGCCAATTGTCCACAAACCTGGAGGTCTTCTTCACTCCTTCCACTTACTTCCTCAAAAGGCCAAGTCCCACAAATTGAGCCATACTTGGGAAAGCAAAAAAAAAGAAATATATACAGAAATTCTCATTCAGACAAAAAACTACAGATGTGGAAATGGAAATATAACCAGAAACTGTGGAAATACTCAGAAGGTTAGGCAGCATCCGTGGAGAGAGACAGCCACTCTGGAGAGGGGAACAAACTTGGAAGAGCCCAAATCTCTGACACTTCTCTTCCCACAGATGCTAAGATCTTCCTCAGGTTTATTCTTTGCTCGGAATTTCAGTACCGGCTACCTCTTATGTCTCCAAACTCCCCAGCACCACTAGCCCACCATCCAAGGGCCAGGGGAGCAGTTACTAAGCCTTCAAAATATACCAAACCCAGGCACTAACTAATGGTTTTATGAGCAATCAATGGCACCAGCAAGCAAAACCAATTCAAATCTGAGTGTTCAAATTCCAGTTACCATCAACACTGGCAATCAAATTGCAATCATTATTTTGTTGCATGTACATCCACTCCTTTTGAATTTTACAAGTCAAAATCAAAATAGATTGCATAGATAATTTTGATTCCAATGGAAAATTAACTTTACCCAGTAGAGATTTGGTCCTGGTGCATAACATAGATAGACAGAAATAGAGAGAAAGAAAAAGAGAGGTTGGGTATGAGTGTGTGCAACTCAGAGAGAGAAAGTGAGAGGGAGGCGGGGGTTGGGAGTTGGGGAAAAATAATAAAAGAGGAGAGAAAGGTACAGCTTGAAGGGAGAGGATGAAAGAATGTGTGGAGAAAGTAACAGAGATAGTGAGATGAGGGAGCTGTGTAAGAGGGGAGCAGGAGAGCTGGATATATTTAGAGTGAGAGACAGAGAGTCAAAAGAGGAGGCGGGATGGGTTCAGTCAATTATAAAGATTGAGAATCTACAAACAAGCCATCAGGGAAAGGACAGATTTCCCCTGACACCCACAGATCAGCACAACTGACATATTGAAGAGGTGTGAGCTGCCTGCAGTCATCTTCCTGCAATCTATTTGAGTAACTTTACATGGGAAAAGAAATCTGGTTCTGCAGATCTTTGGTTAGTGACAGATGTCTGATTTCAAGGGCCCTCACTTGGCCAAATCAAACAGCCGGCAGAGTATAGTTCAAGACTTGTTAACCTTGGGAAAATACATCATGTGTAGAGCAATTCTGAAGCAAAGAAATCTATAATCCTCTAACAGCCCCATCAGTACATTTTTTCTCCTCCTGCATTTAATTGCTGGCAAAGAAAGTTGAAAAGAAAATAGAACAGTGTCACTGTAAAGCTATGCAGCCCATTTTAAGACTAGATTCATTGTACCAGTTAACTCCAACCTTGCTGTCTGCATTTTGTCCTGCAACGCTTTTGGCCTGGAGAGCTTGAGGCCAGTAGTTTAGTTCAGTTTTTAGTTTGGAGCTACAGGCCCTTCAGCCCATCGAGTCCGCGCTGACCAGTGATCCCCGTACACTAGCATTATCCTAAACACTTGGGACAATTTACGATTTTTACCAAAGCCAATTAACCTACAAACCTGTACGTCTTTGGAAAGTGGGAGGAAGCCGGAGCTCCCGGAGAAAACCCACGTGGACATGGGGAGAATGTACGAACTCCGTACAGAGAGCACCCATAGTCAGAATCGAACCCAGGTCTCTGGTACCCTAAGGCAGCAACTCTACCGCTGCGCCACCGTGCCGCCCACAGTTGTCCACAGTGCTTAGATTTTAGGATGATACAAAGGCACCGCGTGTAGAGCAGCTATCACACAGCTCCATTGTCCTGAGTTCAATCCTGACCTCGGGTGCTGTTTGTGTGGAGATGCACATTGGAGGTGATGTGGAGATGACTGTGAGGGTTTGCCCTGGGTACTCCAGTTTTCTCGCACAACCCAAAGGGTGAGGGTTGGCAGGCTAAGCCAGGAGATTCTGGAGAGGGCTGATGAGAAAGTAGGAAACATTTAAATTGGAATTAATCTAGGATTAGTGTAAATGGATGGATGATGGGCAGCTGGACTCGGTGGGCCGAAGAGTCTGTTTCCATGCTATATCTCTCTATGACTCTATGACTAATGGTACAGCTGTGAGTACTCATTGCATTAAGGGGGAAGCAGAGAGCTGTCTACACTTACATATTAGCTGATGGAGTAGGAGGGAGAAAACTGGAAAACAGAGGTAGGAGTGGGGCAAGTGTTACCTCTCTTTTCCAGTTTTCTCACTCCGACACCATCAGTCTGAAGAAGGGGCCTGACCCAAAATGTCGTCTGTCCAATTCCCACACATAAGGCCTAACCCGCAAAGTTCCTTCAGCACTTTTGTTTTTTTTCCCTTCTGTGACCTTTCTAGGCCCTCAGCCCACAAAGATGTCTGCGTTTCTTGTGTATTTTCCATTTTCTATGTGTCTCCAACCACTAGTTATGGGACTCCAGTATCCTTCTCTCTTCATGAAAGATGTTTCCTGAAAACCCACGTCTGTGCCCTTGAAACTCACAAGCTATATTTAGTTTTAGTTTTAGTGATACAACATGGAAACAGGCCCTTTGGCCCACCGAGTCCACGCTACACAGCAAGCACCCGTACGCTAGTTCTATTCTACACACTAGGAACAATTGTACAAAGCCAATTAACCTACAACCCTACTCGTTTTTGGAATATGGGAGGAAACTGAAGCACCCGGTGAAAAACCACGCAAACACAGGGGGAACGTGCTGTACAGACTCTGTGCGGACGTATGGCCAGAAGTCTATGGTGCTTTAAGACAGCAACTCTATCGTGTGCCATTGTGCCGTCCAATGCGTGCGGTAGAATTTTGCCTAAGTGGGGTTAATGAGCTGTGCATTTAGATCACAATCCTTCTTCATCTCAGCCTTCTCAGTCATCCCCTCCACTGCCAAATAATTGCACATTTGCATTACATGAACTAACACCAAATGGACAATTGGTCTGTTACAACAATAGGTCAGTGCCAAATGTTTAATTGTATTTATTCATGTCATATCTGCAGCCCACTCATATTCCATAACTATGTGAATGACAAACTGATCCCTGGAACCCAGAAATTATTTATAACTCTACACTGATGTTTAATGACTCTTTAGTGCTCTACTCTGTTCAGCTGTGTCTTAATTAATAGCACGTCTCCGAGACGGAAGGTCATAGAGTCATATTGCACAGAAACAGTTCCTACAACAACTGGGACCACACTGGCTATCAAACATTCACGTACACTAAATCCGACACTGATCTCATTTCATTGTCCCCACTCTCCCATTAATTCCCCCCAAATTCTACCACCCACCTATACACCGGGGACAATTTACCAAGACCATTTAATCTACCAACTCACATGACGTTGGGTTGTGGGGGGAAACCAGAGCACCCATAGGAAGCCAGGAAACAGGAAAAAACATGCAGCCAGATGTTCACCAAAAGTCAGATCAAATCTGGATCAATGGAGCTGTGAAGCATAATCTTTAGGAAGAGATACAAAAATAAGATATCTCCTTTCCTCATGCGCACACATGAAGTATCCCCAAGACCTGGTATGGAACAACGTCAGGTGTGTTATCCACACCCTAGCAACAGTTATTCATCACTAGACCAGCTTTTTTTAGTTTAATTAAGTTTAGAGATGCAGTGTGGAAACTGGCCCTTCGGCCCATCGAGTCTGCGACGGCCAGCGATCCCTATACACTGGAACTATGGTACAATAGGGACAATTTACAATCTTTACCGGCCTATTAGCCTACAAACCTGCATGTCTTCGGAAAGTGGGAGGAAACCAGAGCACCCGGAGAAAACCCTCGTGGTCACGGAGAGAACGTACAAACTCTGTACAGATCGCACCCGTAGTCAGGATCAAACTCTACTACAGCACCACCATGCTGCCCTAGCTTTGATTTTACCATACTTCTGTTTGTAGCAATTGGCTGCTTTGTATCCTGCAATAGCAACTACATTTCAGCAAGAATTTCACTGACTATAAGAGTTTTTGAAATATCCTGGACCGATGAAAGGCTATTTTTAAAAACATCTTTCTTTCTTTCACTGGTGACTACATTCAGTTTTTATACAATGCCAAAGGAGGTTGACAATTGCATTTGCAATTGCATCTCATTCAATGACATTGATAGGCATCCATGCCCAGCAATCATATACTGGCCCTTGGGAAGAACTAATCATAGTTTAAATTTATCTCCTCTATTTACAGACCCTTTTCCCCTCCTCTATTAAAAGAGAGAGAGAGGGAGAGGGAGAGAGAGGGAGAGGGAGAGAGAGGGAGAGGGAGAGGGAGAGGGAGAGAGAGAGAGCGCCCGGGACGGAGCAGCCAGCCTACCGCCCAGTAGCTACCCGCCAACCACCACCTCCACCGGTTGCCCCTGTGCCGAAGGACAACGTGGCTGGCTGGCGGACGGGCCGGCAGAAGGCGTTGTGGTGGCGGCCGGTTCCGCTGTCCGGTCCCGGCGGCCGCTTGCAGCCCCCAGCGGTGCTGTCCTTCTTCAGCCACTTCCCACTTTACAGCCACTTCCCATCAGCTGCCAGCAATGAGGGATAGACTTGGCTATTCCTCAGTACAGTAACATCGTTCTTGATGTTGCTGTATACTGTGGGATAGCCAAGTCTATCTTTCTTGGCTAACAACCTAACCTTCGGCCTCCAAGACGCAGGTAAATTTTCGTGCCTTATTTTTGGGTAAAAAAATAGCGTCTTCATTGCCGGGAAATACGGTAGCTAAAGGCAGCGGTTTATAAGATATTTTTCATGGATGAGTTTAGTTTAGTTTAGTTTAGAGATACAGCATGCAAACAGGCCCTTTGGTCCACCAATTCTGTGCCGACCAGCGATCTCCGTACATTAGCACTGTCCTGGGGTGGGAGATTGCAACCTTCACGTGGTCCACCCTGTTTCGACGAATGCAATCAACCTGGCGTGCACAAACAGACGATCAAACAGAACAAGTTGTCTTACAACTTTAGGCTGTGCACGCCATACACAAGAAGAAGACGCACTATCCTTCACACCAGGGATGATTTACAATCTTTACCAAAGTCAATTAATCTACAAACCTGTGCATCTTTAGAGTGTGGAGAAAACCGGAGCACCTGTGGAAAACCCACGCGGTCACTCTGTACAGAAAGCACCCATAGTCAGGATTGAACCTGGGTCTCTGGCGCTATAAGGCAGAGATTCTACCACAGTGCCACTGTGTCACCAGAGTTATTACATGAAGTTGGTTCAGAGCTGAAGCAGATTCAAATGTCACTGTCGAGAGGAACTTGCTCACCCAACCTTTTTCAGGATGGTGGGGAAGAGTCTTGGTGAAGTTAGCAATTAAATGTTATAATTCCACAGTGACTTTCCGGGCTCTGCCCTACCTTTCCAGCACAAACTCTGGTCATTGTCAAGTGTAGAGATTCTGGGAGAGGATCAGGAACGCTGGGGAGGGATGGACCAATGGTGTCGGGGGACTCTGTCGGGATAGCTGAGACCACTGTCGGTAATGTGGGAAAATTATAAAAGATGAAACAAGAACCAGGACACTGAAGGAACAGTGAGTCAGGCAGCATCCGTGGAGGCAGAAAATGCTAGTCGAGATCCTGCATCAATGAAGAGGAAGATGGTCTGTACATCACACATACATCACACAAACCAACCTCCCTTCCATTGACTCCATTTACACCTCACGCTACGTCGGCAAGGCCACCAGGATAAGTCGCACCCTGGCCGCACCCTCTTCTGCCCTCTCCCATCAGGCAAGTTGTATAGAATTGTGAAAACACACACGTTCAGATTCAAGGAGAGTTTCCTCCTGTTATCAGGCAGCTGAGCCATCCTACCAACAATCAGAGAGCCGTCCTGAGCTATGAGATCTACCTCATTGGAGACCCTCGGACTAGCTTTGATCAGACTCTACTGGTTTTTTCCTGCACTAAACGTTATTCCCTTTATCATGTATTTGTACACTGTGGATTGTAATCATGTATTGTTTTCCACTGACTGGTTAGCATGCAGCAAAAGCTTTTCACTGTACCTTGGTACATGTGACAATAAACTAAACTCAAACTCTGGGGAAGTGGATAGAGGCTAGTAGATGGTAGGTGGAACCTCCTCACAACCACCTCCACATGGATTAATCTGCCCATCATTTCCTCCCCATCTGGCTCCATCTATGACTTAAGAGCCTCCATCACATCCCTGCCTCATTCTGTATTACACCAGCCATCTTTCCTCTCCTCTCTCTGTCCTGATGCAGGTTCGCTCCCCAAAATATCAACTTAAACCTTTTACCTCCAGAGATGCTGCTTGACCTATTGAGCTCCTCTAACATTCTGTTTTTTTGTTACAGATTCTAGCATGCGCAATCTCTTGTGAACTGGTCAAGACTTGTTGGTCATGGCCAGGTATGAAGCGTTCATCTAATGCCTAGCTCACCAGTTGAAGCTCCCCCTTCTGTTCTCAGCTAAATGACAGGATGTTTCATGATAAGAAGCCACGCTGTGTATTGTAGCTGCCTCCATCCATTTCCAGTTCATTTGCACAGAGTTCCCTGCAAAGGCTCTGGCCACAGTTTGCTCCAACCCAAGACGTGCTCTTCACACCCATGCCTTAGGGTAGCCACTCTCATGACTCAATCCCAATTGCTATCCCCCTGGATAAGCTCAAACTCTATGATACAGCAACTGGTTTGAAGAGTAAAAACTACGACCTCCGGTTTCATTGGGAAACATTTGGAGGGAAATGCGACAGGCAGTGAGACATGGGACGGGAGGCAAAAGGAAGGTAACAGATCTAATGGGGTAAAATCGGAAAAAATACAGTAATGTCGTTCTTAGATTCCCTACCGGCTGACTGCATTGTTTCATATGTCCTTGCACCACAGTGGAAGGTTTCATCATGCCTGTGCCAGTTCAGAGCAATCCCATCGCCAACTATGAATTCCCTGTAAACTACTCACACTTTTTCACACACAGAGTGGTGAATCTCTGGAACTCTCTGCCACAGAAGGTAGTTGAGGCCAGTTCATTGGCTATATTTAAGAGGGAGTTAGATGTGGCCCTTGTGGCTAAAGGGATCAGGGGGTATGGAGAGAAGGCAGGTACAGGATACTGAGTTGGATGATCAGCCATGATCATATTGAATGGCGGCGCAGGCTCGAAGGGCCGAATGGCCTACTCCTACACCTATTTTCTATGTTTCTATGTTTACTCTTTCCACCTTCCCATCAATGTCCCCCAGATTTTACCGCTCACCTTCAAACAAGGGGCACGCCACAACAACAGTCAATCAACCGACCCTCTGCATATCTTTGGGATGTGGGATGGAACCGGAGCACCCCGGGGGAAACCCATGTGGTAAAATTCCCTTCTTCCTGCCTCAAGCTTCCTATCATTAATGGAGTTGCGACTCAGATCATGTGCAGCAGGCAAGCAGCAGGTTGCTCCATTCTCCTGTTACTGATGAAGTTGGTTCAGCACTGCTTTACTGAGGAATGTTTTGCTTGGATGAGGATTCCTGCAGGTGGCAGATGTTAGCTGGCTCGCTGGCCCAGTTTGAATCCTTCCGTCAACAGCTGTCTCAGCAAGCTCTTCAAACAAAAGATGCGTTTTCATGAAGCTTGGCGGCTTGAAGAATCAGCTTCAAGATTTTCTAACAATTCCATAACAGGAGTGAAGTTGTTGAGGTTTTGCACTCTGACCTGTGTGTTTCTCAGTTCCTCATTCGAGCCTCCTGATACATCCACGCGCTCTTTACACACTCACATCCTCCTGACACACTCATGCAATTTTTACACACCCACATTCTCCCAACACAAGGAGATGTGGGAGACACGAGGATGTTGCCAGGGCTCGAGGGTCTGAGCTATAGGGAGAGGTTAAACAGGCTAGCACTCTATTCCTGGCAGCGCAGAAGAATGAGGGGTGATCTTATAGAGGTGTATAAAATCGTGAGAGGAATAGATCGGGTAAGCAGACGCACAGAGTCTCTTGCCCAGAGTAATGGAATTGAGAATCAGAGGACATAGATTTAAGGTGAGGGGGGAAGGTTTAACAGGAAACTGAGGAGTAACTATTTCACACAAAGGGTGGTGGGTGTATGGAATGAGCACCGGGGGAGGTAGCTGAGGCAACATTTAAGAAATGGGCTATGGGCTAAACACAGGCAGGTGGGACTAGTTGGTCGGCATGGGAAAGTTGGGCCGAAGGGCCTGTTTCCACGCTGTATGACTATAACACATCCACACCATCCTGGCACACCCACACACTCCTTACTCACCCACACCTTACACACCCACACTGCCCTGGCACACATACATTGTACACATCCACATATGTCCACACCTTCCCAACAGCTCAGACATTCGTTACACGCGCACATCACACACTCCGCTGCCACCCACACGCTCCTGACACACCGTCCTTACACAGCCACACTCTACCGACACGCCCACACGCTCTTTACAGACCCATGCCATATCATTAATCCACACACTCTGTACTAACCCATAGCCACACAACACACTCGCACACTCCTTACACACCCTCATCCCGATGCATACTCACACTCCTGGCACATGCACTCATTCACACTGTCCTTACAATTCACACATAAACTCTTTACATACTGTACCTACATACTCCCAACACTACACACTCCTGACACACACACCCATACACGCACCCTTACAGCACACGCCGAGCATGTCAATATACACTACTGCTTACATATACACACACCTTTTACACACCGTTCACACACACACTTATACCTCTCACACACACATTTCACATACACACACACACCTTTCACATGCACACACACACACATGCATGCACGCACGCACGCACGCTCACACACACACACACACACACACACACACACACACACACACACACACACACACACACACACACACACACACACACACACACACACACACACACACACACACACACACACATACACACAGATCACAATACAGCCACATCAATTCAACTATTGAGAGGAATCGTTTCATTGGGCACTGATCAGGTTTCAACAACTCGTTTAGCCTGGCACTCATGCATTTCTAAACTAAAATTGCAAATCACAGAGAACATCGATAGCCTTGTGCTGCCGTGATTTCAAAACATCAAACATCTGGTATTTCCTCTACCAATCAACATCTGGATTGTCTCCAGCTTCCTCTGCCTCTGTCCATCCCCAAATATTTCCCATCCCACCGCCAGTGAGCAGGTGCTGAGCTTGTAACTTCTCTCTCCTCAACCCCTCTGCCTCCCTCTTGTCCTTTCAGACACGCCTACCACCGAACAAATCCTGCGTCTCAGTGCCAAAGTTTACAAGGTGTAATGCGATACCTAGCATTAAAGACGCGATACAAATGCAAATTGTCACTGAATGAAACCGTCAGCTGTCTCAGTAAGATTTTTCATTCCCACAGATTTGACAGTACCTTGCGACTCACTCAGGCTTCCCGAGCAGAGGACGAGAAGGTTTTGTTTGGTGTTTGATTACCTCGGCTATTACTGAGGGACAGGCACCCATACCCTTCGTCTTCATCAGGGAGTGAGCCACAGGGCAACTGGAGACCCCTGCCCGCTAACACGGCCCAGCAGGTATCCCGCAGTGACTCGCAGGAGCCACGGCAGGGAAGCGGGTGGGTAGGGGGGTCGCACCTCGATGCCAGCAGGAGGCAGATGAAAGTCTCCAGGGCTGGGTGGCAGCAGGAGGACAGGAGGTGGCCCGAACCGGTCAGGACGTGCTGAAGCTCGGCAGCGCTGGGCCGCTGGGGGTGAGTGGGCAGCCGAGTGCCCCAGTGGCCCAGCTTGCGGCAGAAGTCCAAGGCAGGGGGCAGCCGAGTGCAGTTGGAGGGTCCGAGCGGTGCGGAGACGGTTGCAGTCCAGCCGGAGCGAGGTTGCAAAGCACTGAGCTGCGCTGGGGCCTTAGTAGAGGTTAGTAGATAGAGCACAGCCCCCACACCAGCAGCGGAAGGAACCGGCGCACCATTAGTCGCATTGAGATTAAACACCAGGTTATTAGTTTGGCTTAAACCATCCAGCATTATCCCATTATGCCTAGACATAGCATTGGGGCTCAGATTGCTGTGAGGTGATTGGCCATCGCTCGTGTTCCCACCATTCCCGGCCACCATTTTGCTGCCAGGTGCTAGAGCATCATGGGATAGCTGGTTAGTTGGCGGTGTTGCCACTTGCAGTCGGGCGGCTTCATGCACTGGGCTGTCTGTCGGCGAGGTCTGGTGGTGTCCGGTTGGTGATCCTGCAGCTGCCGGGGTGCCATTCACAACTCCCCGGCTATCCATCCGCCTTTGGAGTGAGGGAGCCCACCTGGGACCCCCGCCCACGGGGTGCCCGCCTCTCCTCGGGTTAACGGGTAGTGGCGGGGTGGAGAGCGGCAGCGTCCGATGCTGGCTACCTGGGCAGCTGGAACCGCAGGGTGTACCCGGCAACGGGCCCTCCAACAAGGTCACGTCCTCCCGCTGGCCACCAGGCCCCGGCTGCTGATTGGTGGATGAGGTGAAGTTGGACGAGGAGACGTTGGACGAGGGGATGAGGGGGGAGGGGGAGTTTGTTGAGGGAGAGAAGGAGGACAATGAGGGGGAAGTGGATGAGGGAGGGGAGGAGGTGGATATGGGAAGGGAGGAAATGGATGAGGGAGGGGAGGGGGAGGATGAAGGAAGGGTGGATGAGGAAGTCAGTGTTTCAGCCTCAGTGGAAGTCCAGTTTGCAGGAGGCTCTTCTGTCCCCGTGGTCGCCGTTCCATTGGCTGCAGGTGGAATGATGTGCAAGCCGCCCTTGTGACCTCCGACCTGCGCCGGACCGGCTGTCCCTCCGTCATGCGATGGCAACACTGGCCTCTGCGTCCCGTTGCCGTTCCCGTCCCAGGTCCGGAGCAGGTCCTGGATACCCTCCGCCACGTCCAGTATCTTGGCACCCACCCCTGCGATGTCATCCCCGTCAGCCTCTATTCCCCTCCCGCTCCCCTCCTCCATCGGCGTGAGGTGGGCAGGGGGGGAGGTGGGCTTCGGCGTGGTGGTGGTCTCTTCCCATATCCCACTGAACAACCAGCATCGGGCGCGCGGTGCGCCGACCCACAACAGGCAGAGTACGGCGAGCTGCGCCTTCCTCATCATCCCAGGGCTGCTCAGAGTCCCGACACGAGAGCACACATTCCCTGCAGTGAAGTGCCGAGAGGAAAACCACAGAGGGGGCGGAGTGGGGCTGGGCAGCCCCTCTCCTCCCCTGCTGACGTCCGCGGGCGGGGCTGAGGTCTGATCGGTGCTAAGAGTCTTGCACGGCCGTTCTGCAGGCGGTTCGGGAAACACTTCTCTCTCCCTCCCTGTTCCGAGATGAAATCCTTTGCTGCAGCTTGCTGTCAAATCTGCAGGGATCCCTCCCCTCGGCTTGGCCTCCCCTCCCTTCAGCCTGCACGCTTTATCTTCTACACTTCCCACAGCGAGAGCCAAGCCCTGCCATTAACCCTCTGCTGCCCACTCTCTTCCTTCCTACAGGCGCGAACACTCTCCAGCGGCAGAAAGTTCTCCTGCCCGCGCCAAGGAAAACACACCAACCTCTCTGTGCCCACCGCACCCTGCAAAGCCCGGCGGCAGTAAAACTCCGACACTGTGGTGTTCCACAGGTCAGGAATCCGGACTGTCCTGGTGCCTGATTAGTCAACGATTGCAGAGAGCGGACCTGGTTTGGGATTGGGAGTCGGGAGTAGCAGGGGTCAGGAAGGGAAGTGTGTTTGTGGCTGGAATCAGGATCAGGAATGCTTGCATGTTTCCCGCTCCCTTTAAACTCATCAGATTTTCTGGAAAATGTATATCACTGCATGAGATGTTAAAGAAAGGCAAATAGATGTCTATTAATAGGAATAATACTGTATTCAATAGTTCAGAAAATATGCCAGTCTAGCACCAACAGAGCCCAAAGGATGTTGGATTATCGGAATTTTACATACATTTCCTCTGCTGGTTGGCATCATGTGCACAGTTGGATCTTTCACAGTAAACTCCAAAGCCCTCACTTCACTCTCACACCCACTTGAATCACCTCCAACCTCACCAGCTCTCTTCTCAACAGTTTGGGCGAGCAACTACACTCTGACCTCGGACCATCCTAGAGTGCCCTCCCTATTCTCCCATTGTAGGCACTGTAGTGCAGGGGGAAACTCGGCAGCCCACGATGCACACAGCAAGATCCATTCCACATGGCAACATGGCAAGGCTGGTGAGATCATTTGTTTCAGTGCAACTGGTTGGGATCTGAGGGGTAGGAGAGAATGGAGCGAGTGAGAGAGAGTGAGAGAGAATATGGAAAGGAAGAGAGAAAGTGGGTTAGACAGAGGGAGAAAGAGATTGAGAGAAGGGGGGGTTAGAAAGAGGATGAAGGAGAGAAGGTGGATTAAGAAGGAATGGCACGGAAAAGGTAGAGGGGATAAGAGAGAGGCAGGTGGAAGGGCTGAGAGGTGGAGGAAAAAAGGGGAAAGTGAGAGGTAGAACAGGAAAGTGGGAGAGAAGCAGGAAAAGCAGGAAGGGAGTGAGAGTGAAGGAGAGGTGAGATAGAGGGGTAAGAGGGAGGTTAATAGAGGGGTGGGAGGACCGGAGTAAAGGGGCTGAGAGAGGGGAAGAGAAAGGAGGATGTTGAACCATACAAATTAAAAGCAGTAGACCATTTGGCTCCTCAAGCCTATTCTGACATTTAATCATTACATGGCTGATATGATTATATTTGGAATTCCATATTCCGAACAGCCCTGGTAACATCTCACCTCCTTATTAATCAAGTATCTATCCACCTCTCACTCGGGCTACCACTCCTTCCACTGTCTGCTGAGGAAGAGAGTTGGTGATTGATTCACAAGAGTGAGTTAGAGATAGAGGGATAGAGAGAGAGAGGGGAGAGAGGGAGGGAACAGAGAGAGATGAAGAGAGAGAATGGAAAAAAGAGGGTAACAAGAGGGGAAGCAAATGGGCAGAGAGGAGGGGAGAGGGGTTAGAGGGAGCAGGGAAAAGTGGTATATGACAGGAGGATGAAGAGAAGAGTTAGAAATCATATTTTTTTTTGTTTTTTTTAATATGTTCAAATGTTTGTTTTAGTGTCTCTCGGTATGTTTATGTGGGGAGTGGTGGGGGAGAAAAGGGGGAAAACATTTTTTCAGTCACTTCCTCGACGGAGAGGTGACTTTTTCAGTCGCTTCTCCGCCTCACCTAACAGCTGGGATTGGAGCAGCCTTTCCCGGAGTCGGGCCCAGAGCTTCAGCAGCGGGCGCAGCGTGGACGTTTCCATTGGGTAGCGGGACGAACCCTTGCTGGGGGTCGCCACAAAGGAGTGCTCCGATCGCTGGATTGGTGGCTTTGGCATCGTGGGGCTGTGGTCTGCAGAGCTTCTAGCCGCGGGCGGGGATTGCCGGAGAAGAGCTCCGATCGCCGGCCTGCGGCCTATAACATCTTGAAGTCACGGTCTCCGGTAAGAAAGCGGCCGATTCAGGCAATCCAAGTGTGTTCGACCGTCCCGACATCGGAGTTTCGAACATCCTGACGAGAGGGCCTGTACATCCGGCCGTCCGTAGCGGCGACTACGGAGGGTTTATGGCCCCGACCACGGATGAACAAAGGAGGAGAACTGACTGAACGTTATTGCCTTCCACCACAGTGAAGAATGCTGTGGTGGATGTTTGTGTTAAATTCTATTGTGTATTGTGTGTTCTTTTTAAGTGTATCGCTGCTGGCAAATTTACTTCACTGTACCTTAGTTTGTGCATGTGACAAATAATTTTGTATTGTATTGTAGAAGGGGAAAGGGGGGAAGGGGAGATTGAGAAAAGGATGGTCAGTAGGGAAAAGGGGACAAGGGAGAGGAAAATGAGAAAAGGGTAGAAAAAGGATAAAGAAAGAAAGAAACGGTATGGTCTGAGGAGAGAGAGAGAGATGAATGAGAGAGGGGAAGAAGGAGGAAGAGAGAAGATAAACAGGGAGAGGAGGGGAAAGGGAGAAGAGGGATCAAAGGGAGGAGAGGGAATGGGATAGAAGATAAAGTTGGAGAAGGTTAGATGATACTGAGAATTGAAAAACAGTAAGAGAGGGAGTAGAGAGCTTGGAGGAGGAATTGTTAGAGAAAGGGCAAGTGAAGGAGTAGGAGAGATGGGTAGAAAGTGCAGAGAGAGAGGGCACGAGAAAGAGGGAGGTGAAGGAGGGAAGTGTGGGAAAGGGAGAGTAGAGTGAGAGAGTGGAGAAAGTGAGAAGCAAGTAACGGGCGATAGAGGGTGAGAGAGAAGAGAGGGTGGTGGAAGAAAGAGGAGGTGAGGGAGAGATTAAAAAGGGAAAGAACGAAGGTGAAAGGGTGAAGGAAATTAAAGGCAAGATTGAAAGAAGAAAACAATGTTCTTCATGATTTGGCTGCTTTGATTGTAATTTGCTCCCTAGCCCTCACATGATAAAAGACAAAACATTTTCCACTAATTGGGGGTGAGTGATCAGAGAACAACTGCGGTTATTGCAGTTATTTACAGGGTGGGCCTGTAATGAAATCTGAGCAGTTATCCTGTCAAAACAGATCTGTAGACAATCCAACAAGACCCGACACAGAATCGCAAGTAATGCAGGGTTCACAAGGGGAATCCATTATGGATGAGAAAATATGTAAACACTGATGGGTTCAGGGAGCATGTAAAATAAAAGGCTTTGCGTTTCCTCTTTGATGAGAAGTCTTTATTTGTTTGACTTCTCCACTGACTCAGTCATATTTGGACTTGGTTATTGAGACTTTCAAATAGTCTCCCACTTTGTTTAGAATATAATTTTCAAAAGTCACCATTTCCTCACACACTCTTTCATTCTAATCGCATTCAGAGAAAGGGGCTTCGATGTTTCCTCCAAGTCCTCTGGTTTCCTCCCAAATCCAAGATACCAAGAAGGAACTCTATTGCCTCTACTTCCTTCAGAGACTGAGGAAATGTAGCCTGTCTCCAAAGTCCCTTACAAATTTCTACAGATGCACCATGGTGCATACATTCCGTTTTCCCCTGACTCTCAGTCTGAAGAAAGGTCTCAACCTAAAACATCACCCATTCCTTCTCTCCAGGGACACTACCGGTCCCGCTAAGTTACTCCAGCATATGTGTCTATCTTCGGTGTAAACCAACATCTGCAGTTCCTTCCTACACATAGAAAGCATACTGTCTGGTTGCATCATAGCTTGGTTTAGGAACAACTCTGCCCAAGGCAGCAAGAAAATGCAGAGAGTTGTAGATGTAGCCCAGTCGATCACACAGACCAAACTCCCCACCACTGACTCCATCTACACTTCACGGTGCCTCGGAAAAGTGGCTAACATAATCAAAGAATTGTCTGACCAAGGTCATTCCTTCGTCACCCTGCTCCCTCCGGACAGAAGGTTCTGAAGTTACAAAGTGCTCACTATCAGACCCATAAACAGCTTCTTCCCTTCTGTTATCATGTTTTTGAACAGTCCTTCCATAAACAAGGGCACTGTCCGGTTTACCTCCACTCCATTGTGGGCATTGGACTTTGTCTATGGAACTGACGCGCCACAATGCTAAATGTTGCACCCTGTATCTTCTCTTTTGCTCTACCTTTTGTACTTGAGTTTCAGTTGATTGCATTGTAAACCCTCGCGATAATGGACCTTGATTAGTACAAGTGTCAAAGGTTATGGGGAGAAGGCAGGATAATGGGGTTAGGAGGGAGAGATAGATCAGCCATGATTGAATGGCGGAGTACACTTGGTGGGCCAAATGGCCTAATGCTGCTCCTATCACTTATGTTCTTATGACCTCTACATAGCGGATTTTGGTTATAGTGGACATCTGCCAGTTACCCAACACCAGGCATTGTGCTTCCAGTTGCGGGAGCGGAGAGAGCGAGCAGCACAATGGAGTCATGAGTACTGGACCCATCGCTGGCGCATCACGTGTGGGGCTGGTGGCTTTCCAGCTCCCGGGCCTGTGAATTCCTGCTTGTTGAGCCCCCAACAACAACGCTCCCGGTGTTGCATCAAACATTACCTCCCTCACTCAGTGACATCGGGTAATCGGCAAATCACCATCCCCCCCCTCCCCCATCCATTTTTGCGAGGGTTTGCTGTGTTATCATTTGGCTTCATACGGTTTTAAAGAGTGAAACAGCACAGGCCCCTTGGCCCGAAGAATCTGTGCCAACCATCAAGGACTCGTTTATGCTAACCCTACACTAATCCCATTTAACTCTCCCCACTTTCCAACAAACCCCTCTTTATTCTCCCTTTCACCTATAGAATAGGGACAATTTAGACAATGAATTTAGGACAATGAACCTACCGATATACATGACCTGATCCTCCCAGGTGGCACGTGCTGGCGACGCACTTTTTCCAACGGAGCCGCTGCCTTCAAGGAGGTACGCGGATCCCGATGGTGGGCGTCAGCCGTGCGGTCCTGATGGGGATGCCCGCTTCTACAGGGACTTGTTGAGAGTCTGGAACCTGGTTGCCGTTGACCGGGCCCCCCCTCCGCCGGCGGAGGGTGACGGCCTGGGCGTGAGAGCAGCCGGTCCTTGTCCCGCCCCACCGGGTGTCGGGGGGGCTCAAACGTGTGGAGTACTTGTGGTTGAGCAAGCCCCCGTTCAGCCGGAAGTACTCATCGGACCCAGGTGCCGTAATCCATCCCGGGAGCCGGTCCCACACAATTTGAGCCGCCTTTCCTCGACACCCTTCGTCTCCCTCCGAGACGCAGGGAGGCGTGTCCTGTACAGGCTCCTCCTCCACACCCTGCACTTCCTCGCCCTGGTCCACCGTCCGGACACCAAGTGGCGGTCGGTGTTGCCTTCCGGTCGCGAGGGGGGCCCCCGGTGGGGGTCCCTCTACGCAGGGATTCTCCCCCTCTACATTGGGGACCTGGGGTGGAGGGTATTGCACCGAGGTGTTCCCTGCAACCTGT
This sequence comes from Amblyraja radiata, assembly GCF_010909765.2. NCBI lineage: Eukaryota > Metazoa > Chordata > Chondrichthyes > Rajiformes > Rajidae > Amblyraja > Amblyraja radiata. The sequence goes on along the minus strand of NC_045962.1, from coordinate 48,391,002 downwards.
TTCTCTCGCGGTTCACAGACTCGCCAGCCGCCTGCCACGTTTGCGGGCTGGAAGAGTCTGTGTACCACGTGTACATGGAGTGCGTGAGGCTGCAGCCACTGTTTGAATATCTAAAGGGGCTGCTCCTTGCCTTCTGGCTGCATTTTTCACCCACCATCCTCATCTTTGGACACCCTGTGCGTAGGGGAGAGGGTAGGGCTGAAGATGTCCTGGTTGGGTTGCTCCTGGGCCTGGCCAAGCTGGCCATCCGCGAGTCATGGCGCCAGACGGTGGAGGGCTCTACCCGACCCAGCTGCCTGCCCCTTTTCCGGGGTTACGTCCGTGCCCGGGTGGGATTAGAAAGGGAATACGCCCTGTCTGCGGGCACCCTGAGGGAGTTCCGGGACCGCTGGGCTCCGCAGGGTGTTGAATGTATCCTCAATAAGGATTGTATCATAGTTGTATAGTAGTTTATTATGGATACATGTTTGTATTGTATTATGGTGGTGGATTCTGGCTTGTTTTATTGTAGTGTAAACATTATTTTTAATAATTGAATAAATTTTTTGATTAAAAAAAAAAAAAAAAAGTGGCGGTCGGTGTTGCCTTCCGGTCGCGAGGGGGGGGGGGGGCCCGGTGGGGGTCCCTCTACGCAAGGATTCTCCCCCTCTACATTGGGGACCTGGGGTGGAGGGTATTGCACCGAGGTGTTCCCTGCAATCTGTTTCTCTCGCGGTTCAGACTCGCCAGCCGCCTGCCACGTTTGCGGGCTGGAAGAGTCTGTGTACCACATGTACATGGAGTGCGTGAGGCTGTAGCCACTGTTTGAATATCTAAAGGGGCTGCTCCTTGCCTGGTTTGTTTTATTGTAGTGTAAATATTATTTTTTAATAATTGAATAAATATTTTGATAAAAATATTAAAAAAAAATAGATGACCTGGGATGTGGAAAGGAACCACAAGAACCCCACACAGTCCCAAGGAGAACATTCGAACTCCACACGGTCATTAGTGGAGGTCAGAATAAGAATCCAGAACTTTGGCACTGTAAGGCAGCAGCTCTACCCACTACACCCCTGTGCCTTCCTGTGCCTTAATTGTCTGCCTATTAGTTTCCAGTGGCCAACGGCATGCAGTTTCCATTCTACATCAACGTTTTGCAATTTTGCACCATTTAAATAATACTGTTTTCTTCTGATAATATCCCAGTTCTGTACGTTGCATGCTGTTGCCCATAACTAAGTGGAAGGCAAAAGTCACCCTTATATCTAAACACTGGAGGTATTGCCCCTGTCCCACTTAGGAAACCTGAACAGAAACCTCTGGAGACTTTGCGCCCCACCCAAGGTTTCCGTGCAGTTCCCGGAGGTTTTTGTCAGTCTCCCTACCTGCTTCCACTACCTGCAACCTCCGGCAACCACCTGCAACCTCCGGCAACCGCACGGAAACCTTGGGTGGAGCGCAAAGTCTCCAGAGGTTTCCGTTCAGGTTTCCTAAGTGGGACAGGGGCATTAGGAGTTCTCATTGAGAATGGAGAGTGCCTCGGAGGGCACGTTGCTACCACAATGTACAACGCTTGGAAATTTACACACAAGGAACTGCAGATGCTGGTTTACAAAAACTCTGCAGATCAGTTTGCAAAAGAACATGGCTAAATACTAAATCATATGTACGGAAAGCCTTATCGAAATTATAGATACGATCCTGCTGCATTCCAGTCAACTTCATGTCACGCACCCACTCATGACTCATGGTTTGATCTTTCTTCTCCCCACTTTTAAATGAAACAAATTAACTAGAGCACGAATTGGACTTTGAAAATGGTGCCAAAACATGGTGCCTCTTGCATGTGGAATCAGTGGACTATTACTGTACAATTTGCAAATTGGGGATGTGCTTAGGTATAGCAATACTCTTCTGGACTATTACTAAGAACATAATTTCACTGTGTGTTGGCATTTGTGACAATAAAAGCACCATTGATCCATTGAAAACGAAATAAAAATTCTCCTGGAGAGACTAGCATCTTTTACTAGCTTTGCTTTAGAACCAATGAGATATTTCTTAGGTGGGGTCCAGTGAGGGTCATTCCTCCCAACACTACAACTGAACCTGGGATCATTCTGCGCTGGTCTCTCCAGAGGCCTTTAATCAGTCCATGCATCTTCATACATGAAAATGTTAAAACAAGGTCATTTAAGGCGTCTCTAATGTAAATTCCACATTGCGCTAAAGTCTCAGGCAAAGCCCCAATTTCTGTAGTGGGAATTTGCCAGAACACTTGCTCGTTCCCAGGATATCCCCAGAATATTTTGGGAATGCTGGCCAAGCACCGTCTAAATCTGTGTGGGAGAACTGAGCCAATCGTTCCTCCAACTTCCTGGAGTGGAACGAATGTCAATTCAGGACATCAACGCCGCGCCATCCTGCAGCTTCCAGCTGGACCATGCCGTGGGGAAGGGTCCCATCTAAACATCCCAAACGTTCCCACTGATGCTGTGTGGGCTTTGACGGAGGATGCTGATGCCAAATGACACTGGGAACTAGAACACGGGCCCACCATGGTGGGAACAGCTTGGCTGCGGTTCATAGATTCTGTCAATCAATCACTCCTGAGTGTAATGCGAGGTAATATATTTTCAAGAGCAATGAGGGAAACGGTGCTGCCAGGTTACGCATTGCAAGGCCTCACAGACAACAATGAGATAACCCTGGGAACTGGTCTTTAAATGGTGGTGAGGGCACAGTAGCAGTGCAGAGACCTGGGTTCAATACCGATCTCAAGTGCGGTCTGTGTGGAGTTTGCATGTTCTCAACTAAACTGGATGAGGCACCGCCATCCTCATTGGATCAGTTGCATCAGGTTGCTGTTATATCTCAACCTTGCCTCAACTCCAAACTCTGGGCCACTGAATCGGTCATGTCCGCTGTGAGAGGTGGTGGTGGTGGCGGTAGGCGGGTGTTTACTTCCTGACGTGTTTACACATTTCTTCTTGCTTTGAAGTCAAGAATGTCTGGTAGCAGTGTCTGGCTCAAGAATAATATTTAAACAAAATATACACTCACAAACACACACGCAGACACACTGACTAAATCTGCAATGCCTGGTTAAAACTTGTAATTACTTTTAATTGCTTTGTTCAGTGTCTGGAATAAGTGTAAGACTAATAAGAAGTGTTTCATTAACTGATGCATGTGTACATTATAATCAAATGTAAAGGGTTCAGGCTTCTTGCAGAGATATCCAATTGAGGAAACACCTTCCAAACTCATTCCCTAGGATTGTTCAAGTTCATTTAGATTTAGTTGAACCCAAATGTCCATGGCTGGATTCGAAACACAAGTCTTTGCACAAAATCTGCACCAGTTGTGCAAGGACATAGCTTGTCACCCACTGTCAATTATACATTCTTGCAACTTTGACCTCGTGATCCCCCCACAGCCCTCCCTTGGTAAAGTAAAGCTATCTTTGCATTAAATGCAACACATGCCTTTGTTTTCTCAACACTCTTTTTCTGCAGTACACAAATTGCAGCTTGAAGCTATGCTACAATTTTAACATGGGAGCAAAGTAAGAAAATATACTTGACAGGGTCAAATGTAAGTACAAATATTGCCGATGATGTATACCAATACTTAAAATGAAGATGGTAGAAATGCACAGACAGCCAGGTAGCATCTGTGGAGAGAGAAACAGTTAAAAGAGTGCCCGGGAAAGATTAAAAAAGACACAAAGTGCTGGTGTAATTCAGTGAGTCCGGCAGCCTCTCTGGAGAACATGGGTACATGACGTTTTGGATCGGGATCTTTCTTCAGACTGATTGTGGAGGGGGGAAAAAAAAATTAAGAATAGAGAAGGATCAGTACAATACCTGGCAACTAAAAGGTGGATGCAGATGATGGAAGCTTTTGGTCGGCAGATGGTTGGACAAAGGCCAGAGATGAAAACACGGTGTGTTTTGCAGAGATTGCAGAGTCGTGAATTGTGAAGCTAGAGGAAGGAATGTAGGTGGAAGGGGAGGGGAGAAATAGGTGTGAATCCAGGTGGGGCACAGGGGAGAGAGGGGGAGGAAATGGGGGAATGGGGGAAGGAAGGGGAGGGTAAGGGGGTTTGTAGTTCTCCAAAATTGGAGAATGTAATGTTCATACCCATTGGGGTTTAAGCTACAAAAGTGGAATATGAAGTGCTGTTCCTCCAGTTTGAGTGGAGCTTCATTCTGACTTTGGAAGGCCCAGATAGAAAGATTGTTTAAAGTGGTTAGCAATCAAGAGATCCAGTAGGCTTTGGTGAACCAGCGCAGGTTGCAGCAAAACAGTTGCTGAATCTACGTTTGGTACAGGGGGCCATGTCAGGAACACTGAATACAGTACATGAGATTAGAGGAGGTGCCTGTGAACCTCTGTCTCACTTGGAAGGACTGCTGGGGTCCCTTGATTGCGGCAAGGGTGGAGGTAGGACAGGTGTAACATCTCCAGCAAATGGGTAGTTTGGGTGCGAAGAGATGAGCAAACCAAGGAGTTGCGGAGGGAGTGGTCTCTGTGGAAGGCAGAAAGGGGTGGCGATAGGAAGATATGGAAGTCTGAGACTGTGGAGAGCAGCAAAGAATCTGGGAATCAATAGGACAATCAGACCACGAACCCGTCTCCTTAAATCATTGTTTTGTGGAAAGAATAGCAAAGGAATAAAAAAGGAAATTGACTAGTTACTGTCAATTAAAGTGCAGCAAGAGAAATAGAAAGGAAATAGGAGCACAGAGGTCCTTCTGCAGTTGTACAGAGCCCTAATGAGACCACACCTGGAGTATTGTGTACAGTTTTGGTCCCCTAATTTGAGGAAGGACATTCTTGCTATTGAGGGAGTGCAGCATAGGTTTACAAGGTTAATTCCTGGGATGGCGGGACTGTCATATGCTGAGAGAATGGAGCAGCTGGGCTTGTACACTCTGGAGTTTAGAAGGATGAGAAGGGTTCTCATTGAAACATATAAGATTGTTAAGGGTTTGGACATGCTAGAGGCAGGAAACATGTTTCCGATGTTGGGGGAGTCCAGAACCAGGGGCCACAGTTCAAGAATAAGGAGTAAGCCATTTAGAACGGAGACGAGGAAACACTTTTTCTCACAGAGGGTGGTGAGTCTGTGGAATTCTCTGCCTCAGAGGGCAGTGGAGGCGGGTTCTTTGGATGCTTTCAAGAGAGAGCTAAATAGGGCTCTTAAAAATAGCGGAGTCAGGGGATATGGGGAGAAGGCAGGAACGGGGTACTGATTGGGGATGATCAGCCATGATCACATTGAATGGCGGTGCTGGCTCGAAGGGCCGAATGGCCTACTCCTGCACCTATTGTCTATTGTCTATTGAATGAAAGAAAGATTGAATTGAAATGAAAGAAAAAGCATTGGACTCTTTTAAAATCTATAAAGACAACTTCCCACAGAAAGAAGGAGACAACAGTCAACATGGTCGTCACCTTTTGGAGCCTGCAAGATTGATTGGAAGTTATGGCCAACTATCAATCCGTTAAGGGATACCCTCTCTCAATTACCATACTTTATGGCTGTGTTAATGGCTGGTTAACAAAAATACTCCAGTAAATTCTTATATAAAAAAGGGGGAGTGGTGGGGAGATAGTGCCTGCACAGAGTTAATGGTGGAAGGGCTGTAAGTCTATATGGGGGTTCTATGATTTGCATCTCTCTCCTGCTCTCTTCACTCCAGGGTAGGGAGGATGGTCTTGAATCACTGCAACAAGCTGCACTGCGGACAATTCCTGGAGAGCATTTGCTGGGCACTGTTTAAAGATGCACACCTCCAGGGTCTCACTGCCCCCTGACCTTTCAAAATCCTGAGAGTTCCCAGAGATTGAAACAGAAGGAACGGGCGTGGGATAGTGAGCAAATACACTGGGTGGTGAGTGCCAGCAAGTGCATATTTGTGATTAACTCAAGGCAGCTGCCAGTGAGTGGGAAATTTGCCGAAATTACAGAAGAAATATCTGGGCCCCTCTTCAAATTCTTTTTGCTTGTACTCATTGTGAAACATTCAACATTACAATCTCCAAAAATGCATCCTCATTAGGCAGGGATGCTCCTCAGCTTGTGCAGAGCATGAGAAAAGATTAGGATCAACATAATCCCAGACTCAGTGGGCAGGCTATGGAGTGACAGAAGATAGGAAATGATTAATGCAGACTCAGGCCTGATATGAGCTGTAACAAACGGTGGAGAGGCTGGCTAAACGATCCTCTGCCCTCACAAGGGAAACAGCAGGGGTGCAGTCTGCAGATCAAAAGGAGGTACTATTTCTTCCCGGTTGAGTATGCATGGTTGCTTGTTCAGTGCCACGCGCCCATGTTGCACATGTTGCATTTGCTGCATTTTCCCTTTCCTCACCTGAACAAATAGATCAGGGTTTACAAAGTACAAAATAAATTGATGTATGGAAATAATTCGCAGTCAGTGTAATTTATCTGTTCAAAAGGGAACTGCAGATGCTGGAATATCGAAGGTACACAAAATTGCTGGGGAAACTCAGCGGGTGCAGCAGCATCTATGGAGCGAAGGAAATTTCCTTCGCTCCATAGATGCTGCTGCACCCGCTGAGTTTCCCCAGCAATTTTGTGTACCAGTGTAATTTATCTTCTGTGCATCCCTCAAGGAATAGATAGATGAGGATCACCACTTTCTTTAGAAAATCTGGGCCACTTTGAGCATAATGTTTGTAAAAAATACTTTCTCCTATGTTCTGCAAAAATGGTGCCCGAGCATGGTGGTTCTTTGCTTGCTGATCCCAGAAGAGGGTCTATTATCATCCATCACATTTGCTCCACTCTTTCAAACCCCCAACTCCATGTAAAACTCAAAGTGCCAGAGGAACTCAATGGGTCAGGCAGCATCTGTGGAGAGAATAGACAGTTAACTGTCAGCCTAAAGAAGGGTCCTAATACGAAACATTGCCTGTTCATTCCCTCCACTGATGCTGCCTGACATACTGAGTTACACCAACATTTTGTGCTTTGCTCAGATTCAAGCATTTGTACTTCCTTGTGTCTCTATTGCAATAAATTGTGTATGGTTTGATTGTACATATGATATGGTGGAATAGCACACAAAACATGTAATTCAGTACACATGATAATAATAAACTAATGTTAATAGCAATACCCACTGGACTCTTTAAGCAGCTTATTTGGCACATTCTCTGGCACATTCTGAACTAAACTGCAAAGAAACCTAAATAATTTAATTTTAACTTTATGCAAAGTTGTATCAAAACTCTTCAGCCCATTCGATATTCCCCCCTTTTAGGATCTTCAGGCTTTTTGGTTTGAGATTGGTGTTTAAGAAAGTTCCTGTTTGGCCCTTCAGGTCTTTGTTAACCATACAGTGGCATTGTTTCACGATGGACAGGGATTTCTTCCAACCTATCTGGTCAACACATCGTTTCAAAAACATTCCATAAAAAGCTCATCTGCTCCCTATTATATTACTGCTGCGGGAATCTTACTGTATGTAAACTAGCTGCCTATAATTAACATTATGATGGCGAACAAGTAGATTGCATTACATGTTTTTAAGGACCATGCTTTCCAATTTATGTTGGATGGATTAGAATTTCCTTTGTTTTCATTCCGTGTTCTTCCTCCCCATCCTAATACATTCGACAAGGTTCCACAATGTCAGGCTGCTCTGGGAGGTTAGATCGCATGGGATCCAAGGAGAGATAGCTGAATGGCTAGCAAATGGGCTTCATGAAAGGATGCAGAGGTTGGTTGCTTCTCGGACTGGAGGCCTGTGACTAGTGGTGTGCCTCAGGGTTTGGTGCTGGGTCTATTACTGTTTGTCATCTATATCAATGATATAAAAGTGGGTGGTATTGCAGATGCTGAAGATGGTTGTCAGAAATTGCAGCAAGATCTTGGTGGGCTGAGGAATGGTTGATGGAATTTAATACAGGGAGATGGGAGATGGTGGCCGATTAGGAAAAAGGGGAGATGCAACGAGACCTGGGTGTCATGGTACACCAGTCATTGAAAGTAGGCATGCAGGTGCAGCAGGCAGTGAAGAAAGCGAATGGTATGTTAGCATTCATAGCAAAAGGATTTGAGTATAGGAGCAGGGAGGTTCTACCGCAGTTGTACAGGGTCTTGGTGAGACCACACCTGGAGTATTGCATACAGTTTTGGTCTCCTAATCTGAGGAAGGACATTCTTGCCATAGAGGTAGTACAGAGAAGGTTCACCAGACTGATTCCTGGGATGTCAGGACTTTCATATGAAGAAAGACTGGATAGACTTGGCTTGTACTCGCTAGAATTTAGAAGATTGAGGGGGGATCTTATGGAAACTTACAAAATTCTTAAGGGGTTGGACAGGCTAGATGCAGGAAGATTGTTCCCGATGTTGGGGAAGTCCAGAACAAGGGGTCACAGTTTAAGGATAAAGGGGAAATCTTTTACGACTGAGATGAGAAAAACATTTTTTACACAGAGAGTGGTGAATCTCTGGAAGTCTCTGCCACAGAATGTAGTTGAGGCCAGTTCATTGGCTATATTTAAGAGGGAGTTAGATGTGGCCCTTGTGGCTAAAGGGATCAGGGGGAATGGAGAGAAAGCAGGAACAGGATACTGAGTTGGATGATCAGCCATGATCATATTGAATGGCAGTGCAGGCTCGAAGGGCCGAATGGCCTACTCCTGCACCTATTTTCTATGTTTCTATGTTTCTATGTGAGATGTTGCATTTTGGAAGTCTAACATGAGCAGGAATTACACAGTGAATGGTAGGGCTCTGGGAAGGGTTGTAGAGCAGATGGATCTAGGAGTGCAGGTGCATACAATAGCTCCTTGAAGGTGGATAGGGTGGTCAAAAAGGCTTTTGGCACATTGGCGTTTGTGGTGGGCTATCTGAGTCATACTCATACAGTGTGCAAACATGCCGTTCGGCCTAACTTACCCACACTGACCAACATGCCCCATATACACTAGTCCCACCTGCCTGCATTTAGCCCATATCCCTCTAAACCTGTCCTATCCATGTACCTGTCTAAATGTTTCTTCGACATAAGAACTACCCTCTTTCTCCCCACCTATCAACTCCTGAGTTCATATGATCAATGATAACAGGTGCAGGACAAAGTAAGGAATGTGTTTCATTCTTTTCCCATTTAAATTACCCGTGAGTAGAGCAGGAGGAATTAGATTAAATACAATAATCTTCATTCCACAGCCTACACCTCAAAGATACCCACTGCAAATTGACATAATTACAGCAGATGTACCAGGATGAAATCGCGTATCCTGTTACAGCCAGTAATTTGGTGTGCCTGGAGCTTTGTGTGGAATAATTTAGCACATCACTGTCAGACATAAATATGTCTTTGTTTGTGTTTTTTAACAATGATAGCTAGGCCGATATCAAACTACAAAAGGCACAGCCATTCCAGACACGTGTTTAATTTCCACTTGCATTCCTTAAGATCTTGTGGTTTAACATTGTGCGTTTGTGTTATTGATATGTTTATCAGAATTCCCCATCTACAAAGTGCTGAAAAACTTCATATGCTGGTGCTCAGCTCTCAAATGCTCACCCTGATCTGTCTGTGACCTTGTGTCTCCTCATCTCCACTCTCCTCCAATTCTATAACCCTGGCAACTTGCAGAACCTCCCCTGCTTCCTTCACTCTAGTTGTAGTTGGCCACCCAGGCACAGGGTTGGAGTAAGCAAAAGACCGTGCAGATGCTGGAAATATGAAACAAAATCAGAATATGCTGGAAACACAGACGGTCAGGCAGAGTCCGTGGAGAGAAAAGCAGAGTTAAGGGCGTGTCCCACTGTACGAGGTAAATCAAGAGTTCTCCCGAGTTTGCCCCTGATTTGAGCTCGGAGAATGTCCGTAGCGGGTCCGTAGGAGTTCGTGAATGTCCCGTAGCGGCTCGTACGAGTAACGGTAGGTACTCGGGAAATCCGGTAAACTCGTGACGTTTTTTCAACACTGAAAAATGTCCAGAAGTAAAAAAATTCTCGTGATGAAAAAAATTGTTACTTTTTACTTGTACGAGCCGCTACGAGACATCCACGAACACCTACGGACCCGCTATGGACATTCTCCGAGTTCGAATCAGGGGAAAACTCGGGAGAACTCTTGAATGCCTAAGTAGGACAGGCCCATTAAGCACGTAACTGGGCCAAACTATTCATGCATTGTTGAGGGTTTGGGCAATAAGTGACGTTCACAGTCCATGAACAAATACATTTCCTTGCGCGATTGATATTTAGGATGTAAACTCAAGATCGGACTTGTCTAGGGGAAGGTGGTTGATAAGAAGAGGAAAGTGTCAAGGAGAACCGACTAGGGTTGGTGAGATCTCATGTATGGCTTCCAAATGTACCAGATATTCCACACCAACTTCATCCTATGGGTACAGCTACTAATTACCACATTTTACACTCCCCAAGCATCTCCTATAACCAACTCTTTTCTGGGGTTGTTGGGTGAGGAAGGATTAACAGAAGAAGTTCTAGGCTGTTTCAAAAAATTGCATAGCGCCTTTCACTTCAATCTGTGCAGGACCAAAAGGGACTTCCCATCTGGAAGATGCACTGATGACAGAGGAGCGCTCGCCCCCTTTCCCTGAGAGTAACAACCCTGAGGTCTCCAACGAGCTTCCAGTTTGGAGAGTGACATCTTAGCATTTCATTTCTTGGATAAAGGGAGCAGGAACCAGAGAACAGAAGAAAGCAGACTCTAAAGGGTTCAAACGCACCCATTAAGTAAATATTGATGGGAAATCACTTGTTCTGTTAGTGTTAGCAATCCTTATCAGCTGGTCGATTAAGTTGAATGTAATCCAGTCTACACATCACCACAAAAGAAAACTTTCTTCATCCTTGGCAAAGCTACAAGAAAATAAAAAAATATTTTGAGAAGGAAAGAAGGTTTCGATCACTGTAATAGATGTCCAGTTGATGGCTATTCTCATTTTGGGCGCAGTGCCAATTAAATTTAATGAGACAGTTTCACACTAACTAAGGGAGAATAAATTTAGGGGAAAATGGCAGAGCTATCTGCTGAATATATTATCAATCCAACTCAGGCACATTGGAGTTGCACCCTCAGTGCTCCTAGATTCAATAGACAATAGACAATAGGTGCAGGAGTAGGTCATTCGGCCCTTCGAGCCAGCACCGCCATTCAATGTGATCATGGCTGATCATCCCCAATCAGTACCCCGTTCCTGCCCGCCCCATATCCTCTGACTCCGCTATCTTTAAGAGCCCTATCTAGCTCTCTCTTGAAAGCATCCAAAGAACCTCCCTCTGAGGCAGAGAATTCCATAGACTCACAACTCTCGAGAAAAAGTGTTCCCTTGCATTCAATTCTAACCTTCGATGCCATTTGTGTGGAGTTTGCATATTCTGCCTGTGTTCCCATGGACTTCCCCTGGGTGCCAGGTTAATCTCCACTGTAAATTCCTCGCTTTAGGGTTAATTGCCTGGAATCACCAGCGGTGGACACTTGAGAACAGCCCAGCTCAAATCTGACTGGGATGATGCGGGTAGGCTGGTGGAATGGCTCAGCCACAAACCGCCAGCATCAGTTCCAGATCCGCCCCCACCTGTCGTGTAGCTGAGTTAGAACGGTTCAAGATGAAACTATTTCAGCAGATCTCTTCCGCAAAATCCTGTGGCCTCAACATGGACATTCTTTGATGGGCAACACTTGCCGGTCTCTTCAGATCAGTCCAGATTGCAAAGACTCAAACACCTCGTCAAAATCAAGGCGACTAAAAAGCAGAATGAAAATAAAAATGGCAGAAATGTAAAAACTCCCGATCACAAAATTCTTGGAAGAAAAATCCCTGGATCTGAGCATGTAAACCCACCAAATCTATACTAGCCGACAGACCAAGTGCTGATAAATGAAAATATTATAGATAATGACGTGATGGTCGGCATGGAAATGTTGGGCCAAAGGGCCTGTTTTGTGATGAATTATTCTAGGGCACTCAGGTTTCCTTTTATAAAACCATGAAGTCTCTGCATAACTGCACTATATTTTCCGAATTTGTTGCTAATATTTACTTAATAATGGATTCCAGCATTTTTCTAATCTAATACAAGGCTAACAGGGCTGTAGTTTCATGCTTTCTGTCCTGCTTAAGGGACATTACATTCAGGATATTCCAATCCACTGGAGATCCAGAATCAAGAAACTTTTGGAACACCTTGGGGTGTTCGAAGAAGGACATATTTCTATATTGTTACTTCCACTGCCACTTACGACCTCCAGGTGCAGTTCACCTGTGCTACAGGGCTTTTCATGACTAGACACTTGCATGTGTGTTGAACTTTGCTTGAGAGAGCTTCAGTATTCTGCTACCCCTGAACCTGAAACCTTCAAAGTAGGTAGGGTTGACCTACCTCTGCAGAAGAGAGGGTTTGGAATTTGAAAGATGGCTTGCTCCTGTTCCCAGCAAACCCAAGATTGACGGGTTTCACTGTTGGAGCTACCAACTTATGGATGAAGGTTCTTCCATGAAGAAGATCCTTTGGGAAGATTAGAGCAGATCAGCGGGAGTTGAATTCAGTTCAGTTTAGTTTATTGTCATGTGTACCGAGGTACTGTGAAAAGCATTTGTTGCGTGCTAAGCAGCCAAAGACAATACATGATTACAATCGAGCCATTCACAGTACAGAGATAGATTTAAAAGTGTGGAGCAATTGTAATGTATGATTGCAGATCCACTTCTGTGACCAGCACACCAATAGTCGCCTAGGTTGGGCACCGTCTCGGATCAGAAGAGACAGAGGGTGGCAATGATACTGCAGGTGTCCAGACCAATGTTTATCCCTCCGACAACAGTATCTGGTTATTCACACTTTGGGATCCTGTTGTGCATAGCCTGATGGTCACATTACAATCAGTAGTGCTGTCATTTGGGCATTATGAAAGAACACAAAAGCGCCAAATACAAAAAACAAATCCCTTCTTGTAAATCACCCTAAAGCGTTGAGCAGAAGTGTTAACGGTCAATATGATGGAAGTCACATTGGAGATACTGTGTGACCAGAGGTCAAGATCTTGGTTACCGAGGGAACGCCTTGAAGGAAATGAGCTGTGTGGAAAAGCGAAGAGGCTCTCTGAGGAATTCCAGAGCTCCGGAGCATGGCAGCCAAAGCAACAGCCACAGGTGGTGGCGGAATCAGCTTACACTGTGAAATCTGCCGGCAAATGGAGAGACCCTCATTCCAATGCCCTGTGTGGGATCCAACTGCAGGTCCCAGGGGGCTTTCCCACAGGATACACTGGGCCTCTACCATCTGAAACTGGTTTGTACAGTGCTGCATGGATTCACTGCAACAAATGTGTAAAGATCTATTTCCACGCTCCTTGGAGAATTAAGTCTTCACCCCTGGCCAGCTGTTTCTGGCTGTGCAGAGTTCAACACAAAGTTAACTTATCTGCAATGGCCTGTCATGGAGCTACTCCTTCCCCACTGATCAGCAAGTGCACATTAAACTAATCCCATTTTATTCCACCCACATTCCCATCAACTCCCTCCCAGATACTACCGCTCATTTACACACTGGGGGCCAGTTACAGTGGCCAATTATCCTACTAACCCACATGTATTTGGGATGTGGCAGGAGGAAACCCATGTGTTCACAGGAAGAGCGCGCAAACTACACAGAAGCGGCACCTGATGTCAGGCTGGAACTCGAGTCACTGGGGCTGTGAGGCAGCAGCTGGTGAGCAGTGCCACTGTGTTACCCCAAGACAAAACTATTTCATGTTTGCTGAATTTTCTTCTCATCTCAGTGTTAAAATGCTGACTCCTTAAGGGGCTGTCCCACTTGGGAGACGTAAGCTGCGAGTTTAGAAGAGTTTGCCCTGGACTCAAACTCGCAGCATGGTCGACACGAGGTCCTAGGAGGTCATATGAGGTGGCTGGAACTCTCCTTCATGCTCGAGGGAGGTTCCATCCTACTCGCGGCATCAGCTAGGTCGCGGAAAATGTTTCAGCATATTGAAAAATGTTTCCGCGAGTAACATTTGGTCGGCATGGGTCTTTTTCACTCATAGTGCAGTGGAGTGGGGTCACTATTTACTTACAGGGAGTCAAGGGCAGCCGTAGGCCATCTCCTTCGCTGACCGGCCATTTTGATTGGCTCATTGGAGTTTCACGACCTAGAGAGACCTACCGGTAGGTAAAATGCCCGCTAAACTTTATTAAACTTCTTAAAAGTGTCTAAACTCCTTCTCCACCCCTTTCTCTCCCCTTCTCCTCCCTTTCTCTCCCCCCCTTCTCCTCCCCTTCTGTCTCCCTTTCCTCTCATTCTCTCCCCCCCACCCTCCGCGCTCTCTAAAGGACTTACGGTACTCTGTGGCAGCCGTATACCTTCCTCTTCATCACGCAGATAGCGCTCCTCCGCTTTCCCTGGCCCCCACCTTCGCGATGTGTGTGTGTGTGTGTGTGTGTGTGTGTGTGTGTGTGCGTGCGTGCGTGCGTGCGTGCGTGCGTGCGTGCGTGTGCAGTCAGTCGATCCAGCTCATGGTTTCAACGCGGCCGGTCGATCATGCTCGAGGCTTTCCAGGCGAGTGCCCTCGAGCTTGAAGGTCGAAAGCACTCTTCTGGACTCGCGGATTAGGTCGCCCAAGTGGGACAGGCCCTTCATCTAGTTGTAGATACCCCAGTCAAGGAGAAGCATTATTCCCTGTCAAGCAGGCAGCACAGTGCCGCAGTGGTAGAGCTGCTGCCTCACAACGCCAAAGACTCAGGTTTGAGCCTGACCGCACGTGCTGTCTGTATGGAGTTTGTACGTTCACTCTGTGACCGTGTGGGTTTTCTCTGGGTGCTCCGGTTTTTTCCCTCACTCCAAAGACATACAGGCTTCTAGGTAAATTGGCTTCGATAAAACTGTAAAGTGTCCCTGACGTGTATGATAATGTTACTGTACGGGGTCGGCACGGATTCAGTGGGCCGAAGGGCCTGTTTCCGCACTGTATCTCTAAAGTCTAAAGTCAAAAACCCTGTAAAAGTATAGCATGTTTCAATGTGATCACCACTCTCATTCTTCCCTATTTTGCAAGATATTAAAACTGGACATTAGCAGCTTTCAGGAGACTTTTTTCAAGGCAAGGAATATTACAAGTATGTAAATAAAAAGTGTTTACAGTTGTTTTTAAAGTCATCGTGACCCCCACTGCAATGGGTCACACAAAGAAAATGGAAATTAAATCCAAAACAGCACGGAGGATTAAATTTATTGACTGTGAAGTCTTCCCAACCTCAGAGTCAGAGAAATATAGCATGGAAACAGGCCTTTGAGCCCATGCCGATCATCAACCACCCATTGCACTAATCCTGCATTGATTTCCATTTTTCTTCTGTGCAAATTCCCATCAACTCCCTCCAGATTCTACACATTAGGGGTGGCACAATGATTCAGCTGGTGGGGCTGCTGCCTCTCAGCGCTAGAGAGCCCGATTCAATTCTGACCAATTCTGCGGTCTGTGTGGAGTTTACACATACTCCCTGTGACAGAGTGGGTTTCCTCTGGGTGTTCTGGTTTCCACCCACATCCTAAAGACGTTTAGATTTGTAGGTTATTTGGCCTCTGTAAATTGTCCCCTTGTGGGTAGGGAACGGGTGACAAAGCGGGATAACGAAGAACTAGTGTGAATGGATGGTTGGTGTGGACTCAGTGGGCTGTAAAGCCTGTTTCCATGCTATATCTCTAAACTAAACTAGGGCCAACTGACAATGTCCAAATATCTTTTAGCAACCGACACATCATTTAGATGAAAGAGGAAACCAGAGCACCCCATGTGGCCACAGGGAGAACATGCAAACTCCACAGAGACCGCACCCGAGGTCAGGACTGGCCCCAGGTAACAGGCATGGTGAGGCGATGACTCGCCACACTACTGTGCCACCCTGTGCCATGTTCTGAGTGGTGGACAAACAACGCCCACTGGGTCATGGTTGGGAGGAGAGTCAAATTGAAGATTCCACTCCTCACCACACATCTAGATTGGCATCAAAGAACACCGGGCAAAACTAGAAGAAGGAAGGTTTAAGTCGGAGCCCTTTGACCCACCGAGTCCGCGCCGACCAGCAAACACCCCTAGACAAGTTCTATCCTACCCACTAAAGACAATTTACAGAAGCCAATTAACCTACAAACCGGAGCAAACCCAGAGAGAACCCACGTGGTCACAGGGAGAATGTACAAACTCGGTACAGATCTCTGTGCCACCCCTAAGAGGTTTCCTGCAATAACAATCAGTGAGAGGAAGGGTGTTGGGGGAGGGGGAGCAAAGGCGGCAGGGGAGGGGGTGGTGAGTGGAGCTGTGTAGTCTGGGTGTGAGTGAAGCAGTGATGGGGGGGGTGTAGCATGAACGGGTACTAGGCGGGCAGGCACTGAACAGAGCTTCTGTTGTGTAGTCACAGGACGCAAACCGCAAAGGCTCTATTTCTGTCAGCTGCGCACATCCAACATTTCAGTTCCAAGTGGTATAAACACCCAAAAATCACATGGGAAAAGTCTCCTCCAATTAGACCAGGCAGACACAATAACAAGTGTTTTATTAGGGAGCTGCTGGAGTGCAAGTTGCTGACAGACCACAGCTGTATCTCACTATTATGAGCTGGAATACAGTCAGGATCACACGACACGACACGACACGACACAAACACCCTGCCCATCCGTGCCCATCCCCTTATTCCCAGTTGCAACAAGAGCATCAGGGGTAGGCCATTTAGGACTAAGATGAGGAAAATCTTTTTCACCCGGAGATGTGAATCTGTGGAATTCTCTGCCACAGAAAACAGTGGAGGTCAATTCACTGGATGTATTCAAGAGAGAGTTAGATATAGCTCTTAGGGCTAACGGAAACGAGGGATATGGGGAGAAAGCAGGAACGGGATAGTGATCTTGGATGATTAGCCATGATCATATTGAATGGTGGTGCTGGCACGAAGGGCCAAATAACCTACTCCTGCACCTGTTTCTACGTTTCTATGTTATACTGTGGGCAGCCAGTCGGTGGTCTTCACCCGCCTCACATTTTCATGTGACCCTAAACCCCAGGTCAGGGGGAAAGCCACTTCCCACTTCTCCACTCAGGTGTGTCGTCAAAGTTCTTGTGAATGTCCAGAGGGGCAACCAGTAACCGCAGAGAGAGAAACAGAGCTCCTGGCTGAATATTTCATCCACCTGAAATGGTGGTTCTTTCTCAGTTCATGGAGGCTGCCTGACCTGGCGGTGGGAGGTTGGGGCATGGCATCATTGACATTTTTCCAAGCAAGGCTCAGTGTTTCACTGCCATCTCCAAACCTATACAAGGATGTATTAAAAAAAGTAGGACATTCAGCCCCTCTGTGAGATGGTTCACGCATTTATGGCTGAACTTCCTGAACTCATTTCACCCTGCATTCCTGATCCCTCAATATCTCATTCCCGCATCTTGTTCCCGTTCATGACAGTTTTCCCAACCCTGTAACTGACGACCTTGCCACACTTCAATAACCAAATTACCACCAAATCCAATCGTGTCATCACTTAGCAGACATTGCAGCCGCTGTCATTGCTTTAGTGCAGAAAGAAAATGTATCTGTTAGATTTGAAAGAGAAGGAGAATAGGGGCATGGGAGGAGGGATATAATTGGGATTGTGTGGGGAGCGTAAAAGGGATACGGGGAGAGATGGAAGGGGTTGGGAGAGAGTGATAGAAAGCATGAGAGGGGGGAGAGAGAGAGAGAGAGGGGGGAGAGAGAGGGGGAGGAGGTGAGAGATGGGGTGGGGATGTTGAGTCGAGGAGGGAGTGTGCGAGTGATGAGAGGAGGAAGGACGGAAAGAGCCTAGACTTGAACGGGCTACGCCTCAACTAGTATGAATGATGATACGAGACAGGATACGAGATTCCCAGAGAGATGGAGGGGTTGATGGAGGAGTGGGGTTAGAGATAAAGAGTGAATCTGTGGCATGGAGAGAGAGGGAGTCTGAAAGCCTGTCCCACGGTACGAGTTCATTCCAAGAGCTCTCCCGAGTTTAAAAAATATCAAACTCGTGGTAAGCACGGAGAATGAACGTAGCGGGTACGTCGGAGCTCGGGGTCGTCTCTTAGCGCTAACAGCAGGTACTCGGGAAGACTCGCTAACGGCAGGTAAGCACCGGAAGACTCGTGAAGTTTTTTCAACATGATGAAAAATGTCCACGAGAGCCCCGAGTACCAACGAGTGGCCATTACCGTAAATCTCCGAGTTCGAATCAGGGCAAACTCGGGAGAACTCTTGGAATGAACTCGTACCGTGTGTAAAATGACTTGCTTGTCACACAAAGTCTTTTACTAGATAACTTTATTATAAGCACTACACACACTATGCACTAGCCGTCTGTGGTCATCACTGGAGCTAGAGAGAGAGCTGGAGGTGGGGAAGCTACAATTATACAAGAGACAATGGGGAGTGGTTAGTAGTGGTGAGGTCACTATGTTAAAGGAGCATGCACTGATCTACATCCTTCCTCTTGGAAACAAAAGTATTGCACTTGCACAGAGCGACCACGGCTCATACGCTAGAATTAGAAACCGCGCAGGGAACAGTTAAAACATATAATGATACAGGCTACTCAAACACCCCGTAACGGACAGGCGGCTTGACCAACCGCCCAGAGCGGGTGCGCAACCCGCCTTCCCCCTCAACCGCAGGAGCCGCAGGGACGGGGGCAGGGACAGAGACGGGAGATCCGGGTGAAGAGCGCCCAGGGGAAGGAGGAGAACGGGGAGGCGAAACAGGTATACCTGCAGGTGAGGCAGGAGAAGGAGGCTGGCGTGAGCGGGGCACAGAGAGCTGAGAGGGCAGTTTCCGGGGCATGCGAGCAGTGACAGGGGCAGGAGGAGTTTCGGGCAGGGGGGAAGGGACAGGCGGTGAAAACGGGTCTGCGGGAGGCGGAGCAGGCTCGTTGACAAGCAGCAGGTGCTGGCGGGACCGACGGTACACGGTGCCCTCGTAGTCAACCAGGTATGACCGGGGAGAGTCAGCATTGCCAACGACAACGGCCAGCCGGTGGTGACCGGAGGGGGACTGCATCCGGACAATCTGGCCTGGGAACAGACGGGGAAGGGGACGGGACGACTTGTCAAAGGAGCGCTTCTGGATGGCCTGCTTCTCGATGATGCGCTCCTTGACAGCGGCAGGGCTCCGGACCGTGGGCTTGAGGGATTGCTGAGAGACCGGGAGAGGAGGGCGAGTGGTGCGGGACATGAGGCGCTGGGCAGGCGAACTGAGTGCGGGGTCCCGGGAAATGTTGCGGAGGTTGAGGAGGGCAATGTAGAAGTCAGAATGAGAAAGCCGACAATGTTCCAGCAGCTCCTTGGCGCTGCGGACAGCGCGCTCCGCAAGGCCATTGCTTTGCGGGTACTCAGGGCTGCTGGTGATGTGGCGAATGTTCCAATGGGCGGCGAAGGCGCCGAACTCTGCGCTGGTAAACTGGCTGCCGTTGTCGGATTGGAGAGCCACCGGGGACCCAAAGGTTGAAAAGTGGCGGCGAAGCTTCCCGATGACGGCAGCAGACGTGAGGGAAGACAGCTGGTCCACCTCGAACCAGCTGGAGTAGGAGTCCACCAGGACCAGGAAGTGTTTGCTACGCCATTCGAATATGTCAGTGGCGACAGCCATCCACGGCAACTCGGGAGCCGGCTGCTGCATGAGAGGTTGGCGCTGTTGATGAGGCAGGAGACTGTTGCAGGCAGCACAGGCGGAGACCCTGTCCCGGATGTCCTGAGCCATGCCCGGCCAGTAAAACTGGCTTTGGGCCTGGGACAAAGTGGCTTCAACCCCGGGGTGGCCGTTGTGGGCGGTTTGAAAGTAATGATCCCGCAGCGCGGCCGGCACCACGACCTTGTGACCCTTCACCATCACGCCGTTGTGCAGCACCAATTCATCCCGAACCAGGAAGTAGGGCACGGCACCAGCCGGCAGGGAAGAGCGTCGGTCAGGCCAGCCACGGCGGATGACGCCCGCAAGCTGTTGCAGGGCAGGATCAGCGGCAGTGTGTTTGACCAGGGACTGCATCTGCCAAGAGGGAACAATGTTAACGTTCAGTACCATCAGGTCAGACGATTCGTATGGATGGCGGGCAACGGAAGGGAGCGGCGCACGGGACAATGTGTCGGCCACGAACATATCCTTGCCCTTGCGGTACACAATCTGGAACGTGAAACGCTGGAGCTGCAGCATCATCCGCTGCAAACGGGAAGAGGCAACATGGATGGGCTTGTTCAAGATAGAGACCAGCGGCTGGTGGTCAGTTTCAATGGTGAAGGTGTTGCCCAGAATGTAGTCCTTGAATTTGGAGCAGGCGAACACCACGGCAAGGAGCTCCTTCTCGATCTGAGCGTAGCGCTGCTCAGCAGGGGTCATGGTGCGAGAAGCATAGGAAACAGGCAGCTGCTGGTCGTCATGGAGCTGCAGGCAGGCGGCACCGAGGCCGAACTGAGATGCATCGCAAGTGAGGACAATTGGCCTGTTTAGATCGAAGAACTTGAGAGTCGGGGTGCGTGCGAGCTTGGACTTCAGGGCCACGAATGCCGACTGGTGATGCGGGAGCCAGACCCAGGCATTGTCCTTCTTGATCAGCTCCCTCAGGGGAGCACTCAGTTCGCTGAGGTCGGGTATGAACTTCCCCAGGTAGTTGACCATGCCCAGAAAGCGCTGCAGGCCGGGCACGTCGGTGGGAGCGGGCATTTCGGTGACCGCTGCCGTCTTCTGGGGGTCTGGCTTTAGTCCCCCGGCCGTGAAAACGTGACCTACGTAAGTGACTTCCGGAACGCGGAACCGACACTTCTTCGGGTTGAGTTTGAGATTGATCTCACGAGCCCTGTCCAGGACTTGGCGGAGGTGCAGGTCGTGCTCAGCGACGTCCCTCCCGTAAACCAGGATGTCATCCACGATGATAGCGCACGGCAACCCGGCAAACAGCTGTTCCATGGTGCGCTGGAAAACCTCGCTTGCTGAGTTGATCCCAAAAGGCATGCGGAGAAAACGGAACCTGCCGAAGGGTGTGATAAAGGTGGTCAGGAAGGAGGAACGTTCATCCAGAGGGATCTGCCAGAAGGAGCTCTTGGCATTTAGGACCGAGAAGACTGTGGCCAGACCGACCTGTGCAGCGACGTCCTCCACTGTCCACATGGGGTAGTGCGGGCACTTGATGGCAAGGTTCAGGTTTTTCGGGTTGATGCAGATCCTGATCTGGCTCGTGTCCTTCTTGGCAGCGATGACCATGGTGGAGACTCACCGGGTGGGAGCGCTCACCTCCTTGAGGATGCCCATGGCCACCATGTCACGTAGTGTGGACTCCACGCGGCCCTTCATGGCAAAAGAAATGCGGTGGGCCGGTCTAATCACCGGGTTGACACCCGGGTCAACAACGATTTTGTAAGCACATGGCAATTTGCCCAGAACGTCATCAAAACGGTCGGGGTACTCGCTCAGGGGGTCCATGGGGGCCTGCACCAGGTGGATGTCGCGGTGGAAAGAGACTAAGCCAAAGTCCTGGCATGCACAGGCGCCCAGCAGGGTGACGTTTTGAGAATCCAGCAGGAGAAAAGTGAGGGGCCGAGAGGTCTCAAGAACTGTACAGATAAACGTGGCCTTCCCCACAGGGACCAGAACACCTCCCCCATAGGCATGAAGGCGGGAGTCATCGAGAGTAACCCTCTCCCCAGATCTTATCTGCTTGAAGAGGCTAACAGACATAACATTGGCAAAAGCACCAGTATCGACCTTCACAGGGAAGGAGTGTCCATTCACAGTAATATGTACAGAGGGATCCGTTATCAATGCAGGTGCACCCAAAAGCGAAAACACAGTTGAATCACCATGGCAGGTGCACCCAAAAGCGAAAACACAGTTGAATCACCATGGGAGGAGCTCGTATCAGAGTCAGGGAGTTCATCCAACTGGTACTGGGAACCAGGCGCGCTATCAGAGTCCACAAGGTTGTTTAGACTCCTTCTTGGAGCAGGGACAGGTTTCCCACGGGATCGACATGCCGCAGAAAAGTGGTTCAGCTTCCCGCAGGAATTACAAGTTTTACCCTGCGCTGGGCAAACGTTGAATTGGTGGGAAGAGAAATTGCAATTTGGGCAGCGACGAGGGGTGACCTTAGCGGGCGCAGCGGCGGTGCCCTGGCATGGCGGGCCATTGATCCGCCGGCGGCCAGCAGTACCGGTGAAGTTGATGTCCTGGGACACCGATTGAGATACGGAGCCAACAGCAGAGGCCATGCGAGCGGCATGCATAGCTTCCCTTAGCGTTAGATCAGGCTTCATCAGGAGCTCGTCACGCAGCTTAGAGTTCAGGAGACCGTTGACCAGGACATCCCTGATTATTTCGTCCGGGGTTATCGTTTCAAGGCGGCACCGCCGAGCCGTATGACGCAAAGAGGCAATGAAAGCGTCTATATGCTCACCGGGAATCTGACGCCTTTGGAAGAACTTAAAGCGCTCGATAATGTTATTGGTAGGGATATCGCAGAGGGCAGTGAATTTAGCCATGAGACATACCGGGTCGCGACGGTCTTCACCAGGGGCGAACTCGAACGAGGCATAGTGTTCCATGGCCTCCGGACCAGCCAGGTTGAGGAGCAGGTGAGCCTGTACAGCAGGAGTGGCATCAGGATGAGCGATTGCAATATAGTGTTCATAGTCGCGCTGGAAGACAGTCCAGCGGTGGACGATGTCCGTGTCAAAAACGAGCGTGTCGGGACGACGACACGAGTTGGACATAATTAAAAAAAGGGGGATGGGGACACAACTGGGAGAAAGCAAATAATAAAAATAAAGCCGATGAACAGGAGACGCGAGTCTACCGCTGTGACACCATGTAAAATGGCTTGCTTGTCACACAAAGTCTTTTACTAGATAACTTTATTATAAGCACTACACACACTATGCACTAGTGTCCGTGGTCATCACTGGAGCTAGAGAGCGAGCTGGAGGTGGGGAAGCTACAATTATACAAGAGACAATGGGGAGTGGTTAGTAGTGGTGAGGTCACTATGTTAAAGGAGCATGCACTGATCTACACCGTGGGACAGGGGTTTAAGGGATCTTCAGGGCATCAGAGAGAAGGGTCAGGGGTGGGGGGGGGGGGGTGTAGAAAGTGCAAGGGGGAGAATGCATGGGAGATGGAGAATGGGATTCATCTGAGTTCATCTACATGGAAAAAAGATCAAATTGCAGATATGGGATACAGCAGGACAGGAACGGTTTCACACCATCACCACCTCCTATTACAGAGGAGCAATGGGAATCATGCTCGTCTACGACATCACAAATGCCAAAAGCTTTGAAAACATCAGCAAATGGCTAAGGAACATAGATGAACATGCAAATGAAGATGTAGAGAGGATGTTACTAGGCAACAAAGTGACATAGAAGACAAACGAGTGGTGCCGAAAACTAAAGGAGAACAGATTACCAGAGAACATGCAATTAGGTTTTTTGAGACAAGTGCAAAAGCGAATATCAACATTATATCAACAGAACACTATGACATATGGGATGAACATAGGATTAGCACAACTAAGTGGTCAATGAACACAAAGGTCTTGTTTCCATGCTCTCTGACTATAACCGAATGAAGGATGCAAGATATTTCCAGATGGAAGACTCATAATGCTTAACAAATCTGGAGATCCATTCAGCAATGATTCCTGCCCTGCATCGCAACGGAACAGAGTGTGAGGCCCCAGAGTCTCAGACCGGCTATCCCACAGAGACATGGGTCTGACTGTCCATGCAGGGAAGCATCGGAGGCTGCCTCTGGGACGCTGCAGTGGGCATCAGTGGTATCTGGATTGATAATCCTCGTCTGCAAGTGTGACTCTCTCACCTCAAGGTGACCAGCCAGCCCTTGGCAGACAAGCCAGGCTGTTAGTCCCACTCCTGCAAAGAGCTGCCATCTTACCATCGAAACATTAACCATAGCTCTCTCTCTCAGGTGACTGTGCATATAAAGTCACACACCTACATTTCAGCAATAAGCAAAAGAAAAATGCTGCATTCTCTGCAAAACGCTTTGAGACATCCAGATGCTGTGCACTATTAGGCACGAATCCAATGACATCTTGTCTCACAGAAACAATCACCCCTTTCTTACAGTTAATAGCAATCCAGCCTTTGTAGAACATGGCCTTCAGGCCCCAGTAAGGTCGTGATCCAGCCTGCAGAAACACATCTCAGCATTGTGATCTGCCTTAACCCAGGCCTTGAACTCGAGCTGACCCAGTGATTTCCCTGGAGAGCAGTCACTCTGCGATCATGCACCTCACGGAGCCTCTCTTCAATTCTGCCCCAGTCCAAGGTCAAGGATCGGGTCAGCATCCCACAGTACTCAGCGCGCACGCACTGGCTCCAAATCCTTGTCCCTGGACACAGAGCGGACCAGTCAAGAATTCCACAACGGCATTCTTTCTCAATCAGGCAGTGGATTTACAATTAAGTTTGTAATCTCAGCCGGCTGTTCAAAATGCTCTGTGTGACTTAGTCTAATCCATAAATCCCAGCAGAGGTACACACGGGCATGCTGGAAATCTAGTCTCAGGACCTCCTTACACCAGGGATACAGTCTCAGGGCACAGTCTCACACCCAGGGACCTGGTCTCAGAATATCCTCACATCCAGGGATAGATACAGACTTAGAGCACAGTCTCATACCCATGGATACAGTCTTAAAGCACAGTCTCACACCCAGGGATACAGTCTTAGGGCACAGTCTCACACCCAGGACCCCAGCTTCACATCTGGTCCCAAGACACCAACTCACACCGGAGATCCCCACCCCAGAAGCCACATCAGCGTTCTCCCATCCAGCATTCCCTAAAAGCCAACCCTGCATATCAGAACAGTGCCCATCGTGGTGTCAGTCGCTGTGGTAATGTTGGCTGCAGGGAGAGCAGGATGACAGTGAACAGGTCATCTGATGGTTGATGGTCAACTGTTGGCTCGGCTCTTTGTGAGAACAGAACTCCCCCCCCACCCAACGCCCACTGACTTTTCTTCAAACTCATGCCACCCATTGTTCCGTTGGTCACGGTACATTTGTCTTGTCACCACGGGACCGGTGTTGTGCAGGGATCCTTCCTGGGTTCCTGGTAACTGCACAAAGTGGGTGCCCGAGGGTAGCTCACACATTCCCAGTTCTGAGGAGCTTATTCCAGCGAGAGGTCAAGAGAGGAGGAGGAGGAGGAGAGGGAAAAAAATATCTAAAATTACTGCCACATTTCTGCACTTTAGCCCAGGAGATCGAATAAATAAGCACAGTTATTAGAGTTATTTCCCATGTCAGAATGTCCCAGCTTTCAATGCTTAGATTGGGGCCAGGGGTGGGAGAGATAAAGTGTGGGAGAGGGAGAGGGGGAGAGAGAGAGAGGGAGAGGGAGAGGGGGAGAGAGAGAGAGGGATAGGATCTGCGCTAGCGTGGGAGCTCGATATCGCCTTCTCTCTCTGCTCTCGCTCTCTCTCTCTCTCTCGTCTCACCCCTCTCTCTCGTTCTCTCCTCTCTCTTCTCCCCACTCCCTCTCTCTCCTCTCTCTCTCTCACTTCCCTCCTCTCTCCCTCTCTCTCCTCTCGCTCTCCTCTCTCTCTCTCATCTCTCTCTCCCTCTCTTTCTGCTCTCTTCCCTTGCTCTCTCTCTCTCTCTCTTCTCTCTCTCTCTCTCCTCTCTCTCATCTCTCCTCTCCCTCTCTTATCTCTCTCCCCCCCTCTCCCCTGCCTCGCTCGTAGAACCGTTAATGCACAATCAAAATGCACCTCTACATTCATAAATGAGCAAGGGGGAAAAAAAGCAAGTGTAAAGTAAGAATAAGGAGAGTGTGAGAGACCCAGGGAGAAAACGAAAGAGCAAAAGATAAAGAATGAGAGAAAGAAAAATGCAATGAAAGTAGTAAAAGGGAAAGAGCGTGAAAAAGCAAGGCTGAGAAGAGAGGGAGAAAGAGTGAGTTAAAGGGAGAAAAGAAAAAGGTAGATAGAGCACAGAGAGCGAGTGAGAAAACTGAGGCAGAGAGAGGATGAGAGGGAGAGACTCTTGAATGGACCTCTCACATGCTATGGAATAATTCCTGATCTTCCAATCTATCTCGTTGCGGCCTTTGCACATTTGTTTATTTGCACTTATTTTTAGATATATTCCACCAGCTGTTTTTTAAAAATGCTGCACTACCTGATCTATTTGTGCATGGTATGATTTGTTTGCAAAACAAAGATTTTCACAGGATCTCAGCGCACATGATAATAATAAACCAAAACCAGACTTTATTCACTCATGGGATGGTTGGAGTCTGGAAAATATTGCCTGAGGAGATGGTGAAGAGCAGAGAACTCTCTCAACAACAAACAAGCATCTGAACAAGTACTCGAATCAACACGGAAAAGAAGGCTACGGACCAAATGTATTAAATGGGATGAGGGCAGGTAAGGACAATGGGTGGCATGGATGTGTTGGGCCGAAGGGCGTGGTATGAATCAAAACCCTTCTGCCCTCTTGAACAGTCTCGCATGGGATTATGACACCTTTCAAGAGCTCTCTCTGTGACCCGGCCCAACATTTAACCCTTAACTTCACCAGGACACATTACACATTCTGACAGAAGGGCCATTGAAGGACATGAGTCTGTTACTCCCTCTGCTGCTGCTGCCTGACCTGATGAACATTTTGAGCAGCTTTGATTTTTATTTCAGCTTTCAGCGATCTGCAGTATTTTGCGTTATGATCACCAACAGAGAACACAGTAAGTAAAACTCCAATTCTCCACTGTCTGACTATTTGGAAATGTGAATGAAGGAACTGCAGATGCTGGTTTAAACCGAAGATAGACACAAAATCCTGGAGTAACTCAGCGGGACAGGCAGCATCTCTGGAGAGAAGGAATGAGTGATGTTTCGGGTCGAGACCCTTTCATTCTCTCCAGAGATGCTGCCTGTCCCGATGAGTTACTCCAGCATTTCGTGACTATTTGGAAATCTTGATAATTCAGTATCTGGCTCACAGATGATGTTTGATGTTCTCTTTGAAACCCATAGGAGCTAGGATTCCCATGCTCCCTTTAAATTTGCTGGGTGTGATGCGAAAATTATTTTCCAATTATAAAAGTTCATAACACTGCATAATATCTAAAGAAAAAGAGTAAATTAAAAGTTTGCTGGGGTTTTAATAGAAACAGCATCCAAAATTGTGGAAACTAACTGCAGCTCTCTGAAGGTGAGATTATTTGGGTTTGACTGTGCCCTGTTCTTATTGCCTTCTGTGGGAGCTTGCCCTGCTGGATTTGCTGTCAGATGCCCTGGACCCGTGGAAAGGAAGGTTCTGAGGGTGTGGTATGACGATGTCCTTTTGGGAAAATGAGAAGATGGAAGAGCTGGAACTGTGAAGCCAGACTGAACTACTGTTGAGAGGAGGTGCCTCATCCTGGGGGAGATAAGAAACCATTGCCACACACAGAACGGTGCCCCTCAAGGATGTGTAGGAGAGAACTGCAGATGCTGGTTTACTCCAAAGATAGACACACAATGCTGGAGTAACTCAGCGGGTCAGGCAGCAACTCTGGAAAGAATCGGGTGGTGTTACGGGTCAAGAAGGGTCCATCACTCACGACTGTACAGCCACATTCTACTCTAACTCCATGGGCAAGTTTGTAGATGACACCACTCTCCCTCAATGTCAGCGAGATGCAGAAGTTAGTTATTGACCAAGCATGGTGGAATACATGCCCCAATCTACATGGAACTGCAGATACTGGGTCACTACAAAAAAAGGCACAAACTGCTGGAGTAACTCAATGGGTTAGGTTTGACCTGCATAGTTACTCGAACACTGTGTGTCTTTTACTGCACTCTCGTATCTTTATTTTTGCTCTACCTGTTGTACTTGTGTTTGGCTTGATTACATTCATATCTAGTATTATTTGCTGTTTGGACAACACACCAACAAAATCTTTACGCTGTACGTCAGTACATATAACAATAATAATCTAATGAGCCTGTCCCACTTAGGCAATTTTTCAGCAGACTACCAGCGACTATCAAGTTGCCGACAGTCGCCTGAAAAACGGGCAACTGGAACGGCGGCTGTCAGTGGAACACACACAAACACATCGCTTTCATAATCAGCCAGAAAGAGCAAGCAGGGGGAGCGCTGTCTAAAACATTCACACGGTGCAAAGCCAAGGTGATACAGACACACGCTGCAATGAACAGGAAGGTTGGCGCTGCAATTAAGACGGCTAGCACAGTGTACGGTAAGTCCTTTAAAAGAGGGGGGAAGGGGGGAGAAGGGGGGTGAAGGAGTGCAGACAACTTTTAATAAGCCAGAGATACACGACTGTGAAGTTATCATGGCGGTCAGTTATCCTTGGTTCCGAAAACTACTGCTTTCCTTTTTTTTCCCCCAAGTCAGCACCGGCTCCAACCTCCGAGAACCTTCGACCTCCTGGCGACCCACTAGGTCCTCCTGGCGACCCACCTACGGCACGAGAATTCTCGCTACTCTCCATGGCGGCTTCATTCTAGTCGCCACTAATTTTTCAACAGACTGTGGGAACTCTTTGCAACCATGAAGGCCTAAAAAGTCGCCTTAGTGGGACTGGCCTATAAATTTAACAGACAGAGTTGAAGAGTGAGCTGCTGCTGCCCTCTGCTGTCTGCTCTCGGCGCTCCAGGATAAGGGAAGTTTCAGTGCAGAAGCTCATTCGGTTTGCCCCAGGAAGTGCCAACTTTTCCCAGGGCCATTCCCACAGCCAGGCACAGCTCTGTCAACTGTATTCTAAATTACAGCTTGTCCCGTTGGTCCCAGCCTCATCCACAAGGCGGCATAGTGGCGCAGCGTTAGAGTTGCTGCCTTACAGCGCCAGAGACTCCGGTTCGATCATGACTATGGATGCTGTCAGTATGGAGCTTGTACATTTTTCTTGTGACCATATGGGTTTTCTCTGGGGGCTCTGGTTTCCTCCCACATCCCAAAACTATGCAGGTTTGTAGGTTAATTGGTTTCTGTAAATTGACCCTAGTGTGTAGGATCGAACTAGTGGACGGGGGAATCGTTGGTCAGCGTGGACTCAGTGGGCCACAGGGCCTGTTTCCACGCTGTATCTCTAAACTAATAACTGAACATCTGCCCAGGAACGGGACCATTTCTCATTCTCCCTGATCCACCCATGCCCAACTCTGCAATCAATTCCAGCCCTGCTACACTACCCAACATCTCTGTATAGGAAGGAACTGCAGATGCTGGTTTAAACTGGTGTTGGTTGAAGATAGACACAAAAAGCTGGAGTAACTTAGCGGGTCAGACAGAATCTGTATTTCCTGGGTTTTGGGACCCTCAATTTCCCTGGATTTGGCTTTGCTGCTCCATTGGTCTACATTGAGGACCTAAGGTCTGGAATTCCCTCAGTTAAGAAGAATCTTCCACCCTGCCTGACCAAGCATGTCAATGCATGACATGATCCAACCTGGGCCTGTAATTCTCCAGCGTGATTTCCTTGGGAATAAGAGAGGTGTTGCTTCAGTGTTGTGGGCATAGGCCACGGACCCCCAGATCCAATCAGTGCATCCCTCTCCATCCAAAATGTCAAAGCATCCAACCTCTCTGGCACCACAGCAATAAAATACCTCATCAAGATTTATCAAAATCTCAAGACAGTGTAGAAACACGTGCTTTGGCCCACCATGTCAATGCCAGCATTCACATATCCATCTATCCCATTTATCAGAACAGCACCTCGCATTTTACACAGTGGTTACGCTCTTGAAAAACAGCAGGTAAATCACGTGCCAGGCACCGCACATGACTACACTGCCAAATGGTGCCAGGCATAAACTTGGGCGCGTTATTCCGAAAATCGAAGCACGCAAATTCAACTTCGGTAGTAAATAGACAAGGACGTTATTCTATAAACATATAAATCTATCAAGTGGACCTAGCTACAAAATTAAGAGCCGGTCATTTAAAAACTGAGGTGTGTAGAAACCTCTACTCTCAGAGGGAAATGAATCTCTGGAATTCTTTGCCCCCAAGGGTAGTGGAGGTCAGATCATTGGATGTATTGAAGGTAGATTTGATAGATATTTGAAAGACCAAGGAATTGATGGTTATGGGGAACTGGCACAGGAGGAGTTGAGGTTAGCATAGATCAGTCATGATCATATTGAATGGCGGGATAGGCTTGTGGGGCCAAATGGCCTACTCTAGTTCCTGTTTTCTTACGATTGGACCAGAGAAAGACATTCAGCCCACCAGATCCATGCTGACTCTCAACAAAGTAATCCCATCCCTTCCATTTACTTCCTTAGATCTCTGCACCTTATCCTCATTCACGCACCCCTTTTCTATTCTCCTGTCACCAACCTACAGTAAGGAGCTAATTAGCCCAGCAACCCGTACATGCCTTTTGGATGTGGGACAAAACCGGAGTACTCAGGAGAAACTCACAGGGAGAGTGAGAAAACTTAAAGCTGACAGCACCTGAGGTCATGATTGGAGCGGGATCTCTGGAGCTGCGAGCAGCGGCTCTGCCTGTTATGCCATCTATTTGTCAACGCACCTTACAAGGAGGTTGTGAGATAGAAACAGATGTAAAGATGGTGTTCAAAAGTCTTCCTGGTCTACCTATGTGTAGAAAGGAACTGCAGATGCTGGTTTTGTACTGAAGATAGACACAAAGTGCTGGAGTAACTCAGCGGGTCAGGCAGCATTTCTGGCGAAAAAGAATGGGTGACGTTTCTGGTTGGGATCCTTCTTCAGACTGGAGACTAGAGTACTGAACAACTTAAGAAGGGTCCCGAGCTGAAACATCACCCATCTTAATTGGGATTTATAAGGATGGTGTCCAGTGTTCAGGAATGACGTTGTGGAACCAAGAGCCACTTTCTGTGCTGTATCACCCACCGACAGGTGAATTGCCCACATTGTACCATGACTTGAAATTGGGGTTAACGCAGCAAATAGTGTCTGCAGGGCCAGTCAAAGCTCCAAGAGAAATGTTTTTAGCTCCAGGTGAAATTAACTCCCGGGAAGGGCCACATCAGCTGAGCTAGTGCTGATTTGTTCAGGCTAAAACGTTGAGCGAAAATGCCCATACAGGCATTTGAAGCACGATGTTAGCCTGCTGATGCTGCGACTCAAGATGGGCGGAGAAGGCAGGGATGGGGCTGAGGGATACGAGTAGGTCAGGGGAGTGGGCAAGCTAAACATTATGGAAAGTGTGAAGCCATAGAACAGAATAAACCTTTTTAAACAACTAGTGGTCACTGCTCATTGGGTGCACCAAGGGAACAAGACTTTATTTATACATTTATTTATTTGTTTCTTTGGGGATCTGGCACAGGATTTATAGCCAGTCCTTAATGATCTCTTGAGACAACGATCATTAGATGCTGCCTTGAACTGCTGCAACCCTCCTGGTGAAGATGTTCCCACATAGCGCGTTTCACCATTTGGACCCAGTGACAAATGGCCGGCGATGTGTTCCCTAGTGAGGATGGTGGGTGACCTGGAGAATAAACTACATGCAATGATGATCTTCTGCACCTGCTCTCCTTGTCAGTCTCAGAGGTGGAGGTTACTGGTTTGGGAGGATCTTGGCTGAGTAAATGCAGTGTGTCTAACATTTGGGTTAATTCATGAAATGCAGAAAGTAACATGCAGGTCAGGGAAGCAATTAAAGTGGTAAGTAGTGCACTGGTCTTTATCGGCAAGTTGTCCATTGGGGACAGTTCGCTGCTCATCAGGGCTATATCCATCATTGTGTTCGGGCCGAAACCCTTCAACGTTGTCTATTTTTCCTTCGCTCCATAGATGCTGCTGCACCCGCTGAGTTTCTCCAGCATTTTTGTGTACCCTATATACATCATTGCCTTCGCTGACTGCCCCTGCAGTTTGCATGTTGGCCAGCAGAGGCCCTCCACAGCATACAGTTCTGTTATTCCTGTCTCCGATGCCTGTGCAACAGGGCTAGGGCAGCCACTGTCCACAGTGTAGCCACAGCGACAGGCAGATTGGGGCCAACCTTTGCTGTTCACTTAGAAAGTTCTTGGGTTTGTATGGCATCGTTCTCATCAGTAAAGGATTTCTGAAGTGCCATTCTGTCCAAACAAATAGCAGTGAGAATTTTTGACTGGTCAAGGAATAGGCACTATCAAGGCGAGCTCCTGCTCTTCAAAAGGATGTTTGGCAACTTTTGTGTCTGTTGGAGAAGTCAATAGAATCGTCAAAGAATTGGCATTGCAAATGTACAGCACACTGGCGCAGCTGCCTCAGAACTCCCGAGACCCAGGTTTGACCTCGGGTGTTGCCTGTGTGGAGTTTGCATGTTCTTCATATGACCGTGTGGGTTGCCTCTGGTGTTCCGGATTCATCCTGCATCGTGAAGTGGTGGGGACCGTAAGTGGCCTCTATAAAATGTCCCAAGTGAGGGGTAAAATCTGGGGAGAGTTGATGGGAATGTGGGGTGAATGCCACTAGGTGGCACAGTGGAGCAGCGGTAGAGTTCCTGCCTTACAGCACCGGGGACCCAGGTTCGATCCTGACTACGGGTGCTGTCTGCACAGAGTTTTTATGTTCTCCCTGTTACCGCGTGGGTTTTCTCTGGGTGCTCTGGTTTCCTCCCACACTCCAAAGACAAACAGATTTGTTGGGTAATTAGCTTCTGTAAAAATTGTAAATTGTCCTTGTTGTGTAGGGTAGTGCTAGTGTACAGGTTTACCACTGGTCGGCGCAGACCTGGTGGGCCAAATGGCCCGTTTCCACGCTGCATCTCTACAATCTAAAGTCTAAAATGGAATTGGTGTAAAGGCTTGGTGAATAAACAGTGTGGTCTTGGTGGGCTGAAGGGCCTGTTTCTGTGCAGTACTTCGAACTTCTAGAATGGGATTTGAACACCGGCCTTCTGCTTCCGAGAGACAGCGTAAAACCCACTGAACCGAAGCTGACATCAGGTACAATTATGGCTTTCCAAACTAATCATAGTCTGCAGGAGCAGCGGCCTGGAATATTAATTCTGCTTCTCTCTCCATAGATGCTGTCTGACAGGTGCATCTGCCGACAGTTCTAAACCAAGGTTGGTCAGTCGGAAAACAAAAGAAATATGACGGTGAAGCAATGAAAATGCACGAACAAGCAGAAATACAAGACACAAAAGCCTCCTGCATTCTATATATCAACGTCCAGAGCCCAGCTACAGTAACACTCCATCTTAACTGCAGTTGCTTAAACACGCCATTGCCCACTATCTCATCACCTCATTGTCAGCCCAGCCTCTTATCCCACCTGCCCCTACGGGCAGGGTTTCTGAAGCAAGGCTTTCCACTGTTGACTCAGCACCACAAAGCCAGCCAGCTCAACACCTCACACTGGCTTTCAATCAACATTGTCACATTTCCTGGCTGCGTGGGAAGGCAGAGCTGCTGACACGAGCAGATATCTCCTGCCTTTCACAGGCTCAGCACATGGAGAAGCGATTTATAGCAATGAAGTATCGGAAATGCAGCCGTCAACTTTCATATAAAGGGTTGTAGGATAACAGTGATAGACACAGCCGGGAAACAGGCTCTTCAGCCCAACATGTCCATGTCATCCATCAACCACCCATGTTACACTACTCCCATTTTATTCTCATTACATTCCAGGGCTCGAAATTAACGGTTGTCCGGGTGCCATTGACCACCCAAAATGCCGCCGGGCAACCTAAACGCCGAGTCATTTTGCCCGGCTTGGCACTGCAGATACTGGTTTATACTGATATAGACACAAAAAAGGCAGCATGTCTGGAGAAAAGGAACATGACGTTTCGTGTCGGCGGCGGCTGTATTGCGGGGCAAAGATACTAGGTGCGTGATGACGAAGGGTCGGAGCGAATGACGGGCCCCGCACAGCAGCAGCGGCCGCGACAACGGCTCCACCGCCTCCTCCTCCCGCACCCCGCACGCCCTGATAGCGGCCGCTGCTTGCAAATCCGCCAACGGCACTTACAAAACAACCCCTCTCGCAAGCCGAGGCCGGGAGGAGGGAGAGGCCTCCTTCTGCCTTCTGAGCCAGCTGCACCAAAGATCCTATAGCTATAGGACCTTTGAGCTGCACCGCTCGGCCCCGCACCTTGCTGTTGGCTGGCGGAGGAGGAGAGGCGGTGGCGAGGAAATCCCAACCGCCTCCCCCTTTGGTGGCGGCACTTGGCAGTGGACAGGGACGGCCAAAGCAGCGGGGCGATGTTGTCCGAGGAGCGCTGACCTTCCTCCCTCCCCACCTCCTCTGCCCCCCCTCTCTCTCTCTCTCTCTCTCTCTTGTACGCCCCCCACCACCCCCCCCTATCCTGAGACCCCTCCTCTCCATCCCGCACTGATCCCCATTCCCTCCTCTATTCAGTCCTCACTGACATCCCCTGTGCTCCCCTCCCCATGTACCCCCCCCCAATCTATTCATCACCCTACCCACCTCGCATTGATTCTCCTGCCACCCCCCCATCCATCCTTCACTGGTCCCCAATTTCATCCTGTACTGACCCCCCTTCCCATCCATCCTGCCCTTCTCCCCCTATTCATACTGCACAGAACCCCCCATTCATCCCGAACTGACCCACCCTCCATTTACCCTGCACCGATCCCCCCATCCATTCTGTAGTGATCTCCCCATTCATCTTTTACTGAACCCCCATTCATCCTGTACTGATCCCCCATTCATCCTATACTGATCCCCTCATTCATCCTGTTGTGATTCGCCATTCATCCTGCACAGACCCTCCGATCCACACTGTCCTGACCCCCCCACATTCATCCTGTACTGATCCCCCCATTCATCCTGTGCTGATTCCCCCCCCCCCCCATCCATCCTTTACTGCTCCCCCCATTCAAGAAGAATGGGGGGAACAGTCTGAAGAAGGGTCTCGACATGATATGTTGCCTATTTCCTTCGCTCCATAGCTGCTGCCTCACCCGCTGAATTTCTCCAGCATTTTTGTCTACCCCCATTCATCCTGTACTGATCCCCCCATTCATCCTGTACTGATCCCCCCCATCCATCCCGGTGGGGGGAGGGGGGGTTGTAGGGGGAGAGGGGGTTGTAGGGGGAGAGGGGGTTGTAGGGGGAGAGGGGGTTGTGGGGGCGGGGGTGTGTGTGGGCGGCGGGGTGTGTGGGGGGACAGGGAGGTTGTGAGGTCTGTGGGGGGTGTGGGTGGGGGGAGGGGTGTGGGCGGGGGGGCTTGTGGGGGGAGGGGTGTGTGGGCTGGGGGAGAAGGGTGTGTGTGTTGGGGGAGTTGTGGGGGGGAGAGGGGTGTGTGGGCGGGGGGAGAAGGGTGTGTGTGTAGGGGGTGTGGGCGGGGGGAGAAGGGTGTGTGTGTAGGGGGTGTGGGCGGGGGGAGAAGGGTGTGTGTGTAGGGGGTGTGGGCGGGGGGAGAAGGGTGTGTGTGTAGGGGGTGTGGGCGGGGGGAGAAGGGTGTGTGTGTAGGGGGAGTTGTGGGGGGGAGAGGGGTGTGTGGGCGGGGGGAGAAGGGTGTGTGTGTTGGGGGAGTTGTGGGGGGGAGAGGGGTGTGTGGGCGGGGGGAGAAGGGTGTGTGTGTAGGGGGAGTTGTGGGGGGGAGAGGGGTGTGTGGGCGGGGGGAGTGAGCTTGGAGAAAAGACGGAGAAGCCATGGAGGAGAGGGGGGGCATCACTGGGGAGGGGGGGGAGGAGCCAGCGAGGGGGACCAGAGGGGTAGTGGCTGGAATTGGCAGTGCAATGGGGACTCACAGCGGCACTGGTCACTGGTCGTTCTCCTCCGCCAGGATCAGAATCTCCGCTTTCCGTTTGGCGACATCTCCGACTCTGGGCTGGGTCAGGTCTCTGACGCTGGGCTGCTGCTTGGGGCTGGGCTGCTGCTTGGGGCGGGGCTGCTGCTTGGGGCTGGGCTGCTGCTTGGGGCTGGGCTGCTGCTTGGGGCTGGGCTGCTGCTTGGGGCTGGGTTGTGGCTGGGTTGGGGCTGGGCGGCTGCTTGGGGCTGGGCTGCTGCTTGGGGCGGGGCTGCTGCTTGGGTCGGGGCTCCTGCTTGGGGCTGGGCTGCTGCTTGGGGCTGGGCTGCTGCTTGGGGCTGGGTTGTGGCTGGGTTGGGGCTGGGCGGCTTCTTGGGGCTGTGCTGGGCTGCTTCGGGTCCCTCCGAAGGTCCGGTTGGAAACCTCCGCCGGCCACCCTCAGCTCCAGTAAAAACACGAAGGCGCAGGAAGGGGCGGACCGTCCTGGGGAGTGACAGGGGAAGAGACTAATCCACAAGCCGCTGACTGACAAAAGAGATCGATTTGCGCATGCGCGGTTTTTAAGGTTTTTAATCCTCGCGAACTTTTACAACATTCAACCGATCAGAGCGAATCTTGGTGGACTCGCAGCACAGGAGAATGGTGGGTGAACTGGTGAAAAATCTTAGCGCTATCGCGAACCGTTTTTGCGCAAATAGAAAGATTGTCAAACCGGAAGATAATAAGGTCAGAGTTTTCGTTATGGAAGCCTCAGGCTTGGATGGATCATGCTTGAGTCGGGTTTTGATGTTATCCCCAAGCTGATGTCCACAGCGTGGTTGACTGTTATGACATAGTCAAGTCACAAAGACATACATTACAGAAGCAGGCCCTTCAGCTTGTTGTCCATGCCTATCACCTGCCATCTACTAGCTTCTGAGTGTTTCAACATTTTCTGTTTTTAATCCATGGTGCAGTAAAGCCAGCACTTTCAGGACATTGGTGGTACATGGGACTGGCAGATTTTTCAGACCACTAGAGGTCACTCCAAATTTCTGAATAGTCAGATAACGGATTATCAGAATGTTTACTATACGTTGCTTTTGGAACAGACACTTACATTCTTATACTCAAGGTAAATGCACACATGCAGTGCAGGAAATGCAACAAACAAGACAGTGGCAAAGACAGAATCATTCATCAAAGGGGGACTGGCTTTGCTCAGCAAGTTGCCATTATGTTGAATCCAGTGGAGAGAAGGAATGCGTGACGCTTCGTGTCGAGACCCTTCTTCAGACCAATCCACTTCACAGGTAGTTTGATTGATACCCAGTGTAATCCACTCAGGATCACAGCTAGTTTAAATAGATAAAGTGTAATTGTCTGTAACACAGCTAGTTCAAATCGATAAGCAATATACTACACTCTGTATCACAGCTGGACCAAGTTAATAACCAATGTATATTACTTCATATCAGAGTTAGTCCAAATAGATAACCAATGTAAACCACACCAAATCAGTCAATCCAAATAAACATGGTAAACTAGTCAATGGATAACCTATTCTGCATCACGGCTCAGTCAAATAGATGACCAGCGTAAACCACTCTGTTTCAATACTCAAGTCTATAAACCAGTCTAAAGAAGGGTCTCGACCCGAAACATCACCCATTCTTTCTCTCCAGAGATGCTGCCCCAGTATTTTGTGTCTCTCTTCAATTTAAACCAGCATCTGTAGTTCTTTCCTACACAAAGTAGATAAGCCATTATGTTGATCACAGCTCATTCAAATAGATAAATGAATGTAAACTACTCAACATTGCAGTTGATCAAAATAGATAACCAATGTAAACCATTCCATATCACAATCAGGCAAAATAGATCAGCAATGATTAAGCAAGAGCTCAGCTCACAGAATCACAGCTCAAATAGATAACGCGTATAAACTGCTCGATAAATTGATTAAAATAGATAACCAATATAAACTACTCTAAATCACAGATAATTCAAATCAATAACCAGAGAGCATGATGTTTTGCTCTCTCTGTTTCTTGTAAAAACAGCCCAGGCAATCGGACTTTGCTGGCTTTACCTTGCACTAAACGTAATTCCCTTGTCATGTATCTATACACTGTAAATGGCTCGATTATAATCGTATTGTCTTTCTGCTGGCTGGATAGCACACAACGAAAGCTTTACACTGTATCTCGGTACACGTGACAATCAAGTAAACTAAACTAAACACAAAACATCCCAATGGATGCTACCATGAGGAAGAGAAGTGGTGTCCCAGTCACTATCCGTTCCCCGTTGAACGTCACGGAGAGAGATCACCAGATCACACCTGCACTGTTGCCTGCTGTGCATAAATTGTCACCTGCATTCCCACGTTGTAACAATTGATCATACTTGCTGGGGAGGCAAATACTTCAGCGGCTTTAGTGCTTTGTAGCGTCCTGTGTTCGGGTAAAGTATGGTAACAATGCACAACTGAGTGAGTGGAACCAGGGCAGAGTAGACTCCATCCAGCAGCCAGCCCTTGGGGTTACCTCACGGTTACATTATTCACATGCCTGAAGCTGCAGGGTCACAGCTAATAACACTTCAGAGGTCTCGGGATGACAGGCTGACCTGGGCAGCGGAAACTCAACACCTGGTTTATGGAGACACTTGCAGGGCGCTGGGAAGGAAGCATCACATCTGGAAACTGAAGACGCGCATCAATCAACAGCAAACTCTTCACGAGAACCATCCATTCCCCATGCGCAATCAAACCTGACTCCTAAAAAGCCAAGCAGCATTTACTGACTGATTTAGTATTCCAGCGACACAAAAGAACACGGATCTAACGTGATCAATTGCCCGATACAATTGCGTGATCAATTGCGGTGGAGGCAGGTTCTCTGTATGCTTTCAAGAGAGAGCTAGATAGGGCTCTTAAAAATAGCGGAGTCAGGGGATATGGGGAGAAGGCAGGAACGGGGTACTGATTGGGGATGATCAGCCATGATCACATTAAACGGTGCTGGCTTGAAGGGCCAAATGGCCTACTCCTGCACCTATTGTCTATTGTCTATTGATACAACACAGGTACTGACCACCCCATATTGGAAGGGGTCTACAGGAAGCGCTGCCTCAAGAAGTTATCTAATATCATCAGACCCACAATATCTAGGCCGTGGACTCAAGGCTGCTACCATTGGGAAGAAGGCACAGGATCACAAGAACCCTTACCTTATCTTCCCTGTAAAGCCAAAATGTATTCAGTTTCACACGCCGATCAACTTCCCTTTAAGACTAACTTTAAGATTAAGATTACTGTTGCTAACCAGCACAACTCTAGGAGGTGAAAACCAGGGGGAT
The DNA here is from genome assembly GCF_010909765.2 of Amblyraja radiata. Classification (NCBI taxonomy): domain Eukaryota; kingdom Metazoa; phylum Chordata; class Chondrichthyes; order Rajiformes; family Rajidae; genus Amblyraja; species Amblyraja radiata. The sequence continues at coordinate 48,351,906 of NC_045962.1, read as the reverse complement.
CTCAATCTCTGAAGGGAATGTCTCCGGGAGAATACACAAACTTCACACAGCTAACACCCGGAGTCAGGATCAAACTTGGGCATAAGGACAGAAGTGATTCGCCCCATAACTATCATTTGGCCCATCAAGGCTACTCCGCCATTCGATCATGGATGATCTATCTCTTCCTCCTAACCCCATTCTCCTGCCTTCTCCCCATAACCTCTGACACCTGTACTACTCAAGAATCTGTCTATCTCTGCTCCAAAAATATCCACTGACTTGGCCTCCACAAAGAATTCGCAAAGAATTCCACAGATTCACCACCCTCTGACTAAATAAATGTCTCCTTCTTCCTGATAGAACATTCTTTAATGCTGAAGGAATTATTTCTGAAGGTTTATGAAGTGGGGCAGCAGCTCCAACTGTGCAATTAACAATGTTGCTATCAAGTTGGGCAAAACAAGATCAACATACATTAGGGCCAGGGTTGAGCAGATGGGCAAGAAACAATTTAATTTAGCCTTTAATTTAGAGTTCAATCTTATGGTAGTGGTACAATGTTTTGCTAATACTACATCTGATCTCAGGTAACAATGATGTATTTACCTCAAGATCAGTGCAGCATAGAGCCATGGGGCGGAAGCATTCTTCTATATCACTTTCTGGAATTTTAGAATTCTGATCCCTAGCTCCATACTTTCAGAATACGGGCCATTTTTCTTTCACACTTCTGATTTCTGAATTAAGTTTTAACTCAAGGATGTGAGAGTGGGTAAAATTAGACCCCATGTTTGCATCTCCAGGATAGCTAAGTCTCCATTCAAATATGAATCAAGGTCCCTAAACCCTGTTCCACCCATAGTATTGCTTAAACCTTGAGCAACAAAGCACCTCATCAACAATCAGTGCAGAATAACTTTCAGGAAAGGCCAGCTCTTAAAAGGATATTGCTGACGGCAGCCACGCCCACTCTGTATCTGCAGAAGATGCACAAACTACAATGGAGAGGAAGACGACTCCCACATTCGTTCAAAGAGGCATGTCCAATATTGGTCAGTGAGGAAGCAGGTCCCCTGTTCAGGTTGGGAGAGGTCGTTTAGGATTTGCTATCACGCCATGCTAATCATTGCGACATGAGGCTAGTGTCCAAAGGTTTGGCTAAATAGACTGGTCTAAAGCAGGGTACAGAGACAGAGATATTTATAGAGTGAATTTTAAGGCCATGGCAGTAGGAGACACAGCCATTGGTGCAAGAGCGATGGAAATAACAGTCGTGCGAGAATCCAAATTGGAGCAATCTCCAAGGTTGGAGATGGTGTGCGAGAGATTACAGCAGGATTTGACTTAGAATTTCAAACTCTGTGTAAGTCACCGTTTAGATCAGAATTTGCAGTGTGTTGTGACTTCCACTGGATGCCACCTCTGGCCTGACTAGTGTGCTCTGAACACTGTTGCCTGCATTAACACCAGTGTGTCAGAGTGTGCATCAATTTATCTTTGCTGACGGCAGTGAGTCACAACGTCTGATGAAAACTCTCCCTTGGTAAATCGTGCACCAATGCTTGCATTTGTCGACCATTGAACCTGAAGAAGAGTCTTTTTTGCGTCTTGCGTCTTTCCTCGACTATTGTTCATTCTGATGATGTCCCAAGCCGTTCCATTTAAGGAGTTGCAAGTGGCCCAGATATTCTTAGAGATATCCAGCATCCCTGAGCTGTGGAAGCCTATGTAGCAAGTGTTTGTTTTTGTGAACTTTCCATACTTTTTTATTTGACATCTCCATTGTCTGCAGTTTTTCTTGATTTTCATTTTTCTGTTACATTTGAGATATGCCAGAAAATGTGTGGGCTAAGCTTCTTAATCTTCTATTATGGCAATATCAGTCAGGATCACAGTTTGTAATGATGCCAAGAGCTGCTGACGTTAACAACCCAAAACACCCCCTCTCAACCTTTTGATCATTTTTGGGAACTGATTTAATGGATGACGCTCCTCCTCCCACAGCGCTCAATAATTTTCTGTTACTTAAAGATCACTTCAAGGTTTCTCCCCTATGGTGACCTGAAATTATATAAACACTTATTTAACAGGAAAATAATTTATACAAGGCAGTGAAAAAAAACTGTGTAAAACAAGACACTGATGCAAAAAGCTCAATTAGAAAACATGTCCATTGAGTTGCAAGAGGTGGTCTATAGTGTTCCACTGCAGATGTAGGATTAGCATTGCGCAAGTCGGTTCTAGAGCGGTGGTAGGAAAGCAGTTGTTCCTGAACCTGTTGGTGTAGGCTGCTGTACATCATGTCTGATGTTATCAGTGAAAGAGTGTATGGCCTGGATGGCGCCGATCCTTGTTGGTGCCTCATGTAGATGCTTTTGATGGTGGAAAGGGCTGTGTTCGTGATGGATCAGACTGAGTTCACCATCCTCTGCAGCCTCTTGCATTCCTTTGCATCGGAATTGTCCTACCAGGCCATGATGAAACCAGTCAAGATACTTTCTACAGATTTAAAATTTATGGAATCATTCTGCCCTCCAAGATAGATACAGTTGCCAATCACATCACATCTAATCTCTGGACTGTCCCAGTGTCAAGAGCTTTTCAATCAATAGAATCTGAATGTTATGATCCATTCTGAGTGACACACACTCCAAGGCAGTACAGAATGCATAAAATGGAGAGAAGCAAAATGATAATGGGGGTTAAACCTTAGACTTAATTTGCTGTAGACCTGCCTAGATTATCAAGGTAGACTTGGGTCCGACGGAGAGGCAGCAAAAATGTGGTGGGATGAAGGGTCCCTCAACCACCCAAACAAATGATTCATTCATTATATTATCAGATGGCAGGAGAGATGATCCAAAAGCCACACTTTGGAAAGCGTATGGCTTTTGTTCCGAGTGTTGCAGAAAACGATGGACTCAACCTGACCCCATATACCCATCATGGCCCAGAAACCAATTCCCCAATACCTCATGATCCAGTCGATGGCACCTTTCTGCATCTGAATCAAAGCAATGTGGCGAGTTTAGTTTAGTCTGGTTTGGTTTATTGTCACGTGTACCGAGGTACAGTGAAAAGCTTTTGTTGCATGCCTATACATGATTACAATTGAGCCATCCACAGTGTACACATACATGATAAAAGGGAATAATGCTTCTGCTGTTGAAGTAGACGTTTAAAAGAGTGGAGCGATTGTAATGCGTGAATGTAGATCCAATCCGGTGACCAGCACACAGAATCACCTGGCTTAGGTGCCATCTTGGTTGAAAATAGGCCAATCTGTCAGGGGGAGGACCAAACTCAGTTCCTGACCAGAACACTGCATGGGCCTCAAGTCCTTACTTAAAATGTCAAATCTCCTGTGCTCTAAAGGAATTTTCCCCCAAAAATCCATATTTTAAATTATCCTCCCCAACTTGGTTGTGCGTCAATATTACTGGACCGGCACTGGACCACTGACCTAAAGAACATTCAAATCCCACCGTGACAGCAGGAGATTTAACTGTATTCAACTAGAATAATAGGGTTTAGAGGGATATTGACCACATGCAGGGAAATGGGACTAGCTCAGGTAAGCAATTAGATCAACATGAACGAGTTGGGCCGCACTGTATGTTTCTCTTATCCACTCTGGCCTATATGACAATAAATGCCAGCAATGCTCATGAACAAACTGGCAAAGGAAAGAAAAACTCCATCCTCTCAGCCCCGAGCCTACTAACCATCCTTTTACAAAAAGCTTTGAAATTGCAAAGATTCTTATCTAGATCAGGTCTTCCCTCTGAAAGTACTGACACATAGCGTCTCACACTGAGCGTTCCACCTGCAGAGATTTGGCTAAAATCCACAGGCAACAAAAGAAATGCTGCACAATGGATGGAATAAAGTTAAAGCTTCTCGTTCACCTTGCGGGCTCGGGAGACGGAGGGTTGCTTCCAATCCCTGAAACTGGGCGGGCCCTCTTGTTCTGCTCCCGGCTCTAGGTGAAGGGTCGCAAGCTCTCCCCCCCCCCCCCCCCCCCCCCACCCCCATCCCATGCTGCCTGTCGTTGCAGTGAACTGCTATCGGCTGCTTGCAAAACATCCGATCTCCCCGAACCCCCTCCCCACCCTGCATGGCCCCTGAATGCTTGCATTGATAAGGTGGGGTGAGTCACAATCTCGTCACAATAATGCCAAATATAAGGCAGAAATTAAAAAAAATAAAAAAGGGCTTGCACACAAAGGACAGAGCGTCTGACAATTCCGCCTCAGTCTAGGTTACTGGCTGGCATCCAGCCGTGTACAATTTCTAATTAAGTGAAGGTCGATGCCTGAGGGGAAAGCACACCATTGTACAAATGCAGGAGCATTCACAGTCTGTTCAACCTTAGAGCCCTACAAAGGACAAATATTTTAAACTCGCTGCGCTAGCAGTTAGGGTCCTTCCATCCAATCTTAATTAAGGGCTGGACCTACTGCCCAAAGCCCCTGTGCCCTGGTGCACTGCTAGGCTCTGCTCAGAGTAAGGAAGGTTCAAGGTCAAGTATCTCCCCAGGGTCTCTTAAGCAGTCACTTTTATTTCTGACGAGACAGTGTCCAGCCTTGTTCAAAGAATAGGGAGTTCATCTCACTGGTGTGGCCAAGACTCATCACCCCCCCCCCCCCCCCACCCTTGTGTTGTCACCTCCCCCCCCACATTCGACCTTCCTGGGCAATCATCTGGCCGTTGTGCTCCAGGTCCACAGTACACCACTGGTTGCAAAGCCCTGTGGTGTTTCCCACAGTGGTGACGGTCACCACATCAATGCGAGGCGAGACAAGGGGCGGCCCAGCCCAATACAAGCAGAACCAACAAGACAGCGGAGAAAAGCTGACTTTTAGTGCTCACTCTCCCTCACCTCAGCGCAGAAGAATTCATGGAAACATTCACAGGGAACAAAAGAGGGCTTTGTTGGTGGCCCACGCTGGTATCACACGCCGTGGATAGCGGTTGCTGTGGAGTAACTGAGAGGTGGGCCCTGCTTCTCATCAGTGGATCATTCACTCGACCTCCCAGTGCGGTGAGATCCTTGAGGAGAATGCAGAAAATTTTAGGAATGCAACATCCCCAGGAAGTTCTCACCCTCTCCCAAACCTCCAGAACCAGGGACACACCATGCCACCTGCACAACTAGAAGTTTTGTCCTACCCTTGCCCCCCCCCCCCCCCCACTCCTTCCCCACCCCCCACATTCTGCTGGGATCTTGTTGATTCACTAAACACTTCTGAAAAGTTACCCATCCACAATCTGCTGAAACCAAGCTTTCACACCCAGACATTGCAGGGTTTAGATTTCAGGTGAGAGAGGGAGAGTCTAAAGGAGATTTACGAGGCAAGCTTTTTTTTTCACATGGAGAGTTTCGGTGCCTGAATGCAATGCCAAGGAGGTGATAGAAGCAGTACGATAGCAATCTTTAAAGAGGCATTTAAACAAGCAGGGATAGAGGGGAGACAAAAAATGCTGGAGAAACTCAGCGGGTGAGGCAGCATCTATGGAGAAGGAATTGGCGACGTTTCGGGTCGAGACCCTTCTTCAGATGGGATAGAGGGGTGTAGGCTCTGTGCAGGCAGATGGGATTAGTTAGGTTTTAACTATGGTTAGGTTGGAACTATGGTTGGTGCAGGCATAGTGTCTGACAGGACTCTTCCTGTGCTGCAATGTTCTATGTTCCATGTTTAAAACTAGACACTGCAGACTTCCAATGGATCCTCATTCCCCATCTCTGTTCAGAAAGTGGTGAACATCTGGGCCAAGGCCTAAGAGCTCGAGCAGCTTTGTCTGAAACACCCTGGCCTCTGCGTGCTCCACCAACATACAGTAAGCAAGAGGAAATCGAAAATTTGTCCATGCATTGGTGGCTCCACGAAGAAGCTGGGGAAATTCATAGATCCATGTGATAAGTTGACTATCTTTCAGCGGAGGTGCTCCACATGGCTCACAAGCCCCCATGATCTGGGCATTGCTCTGCTTCACTGCTGTGACCATGTGACACCGCAGCCACGTTGATATGCGCCAAACCCTTTGCAGAAAGCTACGTAAATGCACACATTTCCTTAAGGTAGCATCTGAAGAACATACTGAAGAGGTCAAGGTCCTTATCATACAATAAGGGGAGGAGAGGTTAGATGAAAGAGGTATTTGAAACTAAAATGTAAAAAAGGGGGAGAGAGAGAGACAGGGAGAGGGAGAAAGGGAGAGAGAGTGAGTGGGAGAGGGAGGGGGGGGAGGGAGAGAGAGGGAGAGAGAGGGAGAGGGAGAGGAGGAGGGGGAGGGGGAGAGGGAGAGAGGAGGTGAGGGAGGAAGGGAGAGAGTGGGGGTAGAGGGGGAGTGAGAGAGAGAGAGGGAGAGAAAGGGAGGGAGAAAGAAAGGGAGGGGGGAGAGGGAAGGAGGGAGAGAGGGAGGGAGAGAGAGGGAGTGAGGGAGAGAGGGAGAGGATGGGAGAGGATGAGGGAGAGAGGGGGAGAGAGAGGGGGGAGAGAGAGGGGGAGACAGAGACGGTGTGAATGTGGAGATTTTAACCACATCGGATGGCCAAGGCAGATAATACGCATGCTAGTGTTGGGTAATCACCTGAGAAGCTATGAGATCCACTGATTCAATACAATACAATGCAATACAATACAATACGGTTTATTTGTCACATTGCACATAAGTGCAAGTGAAATGAATATGTCAGCAATGGTACAATTATAAAGAACACACACAAAACACAATAAAAATTTAACATAAACATCCACAACAGCATTCGGTGGGCGGCGCGACTCTCGTCAGCAGCGGCCTCTGCAGTCCGTCTGTGTTTTATTATTTTTTGTCTCGTTTTTATGTAGTTTTTGTTATTTTTTTTGTTGGGGTATGTGTGTGGGGAGGAGGGGGTAACTTTAAAATCTTTTCCCTGCACGGGAGACCCGACCTTTTCTTTGTCGGGTCTCCGTTGTCGTTGGGGCTGCAACGTGGAGCGGCCTCCAACAGGAACGACCTGGGGTTCCAGCTGCGGAGCTGCCGACTACTCACCTCACCGTCACGGGGCTGGCCGAGTCCGGAGCGGGTGGAGCGGTGGTGGAGCGCTGCTGCCACCCGACCTCCGGAGCTTCGGAGGCTGCAACTGCGGGTTTGGCGGACGGCGGCACCGGGAGCCCGCGGGTCCCTGCTGGGAGACCGCTTTTCGGGGCTTCCGCAACGGCGACTTCTCCCGCCCGAGTTGCGGGGTTGAAGAGCACCTGAGCGGGGCCTTACACCATCGCCCCGCGCGGCTTGGAATGGCCGCGGGACTTTGCGAGCGCACGCCGGGGGCTCTAACACCAAGACCCGGTGCGCGACCTTGCATCACCCGGCGTGGCTTTAATGGCTGCGGGACAATCGCCATCGCCAGCCGGGGGCTTTGACTTTGACTCTGACTCTGACATCGGGGGGGGAGAGTGCAGTGGAGAGATAAGTTTTTTTTTGCCTTCCATCACAACGATGTGATGGATGTTTGTGTAAACTGTGTTGTGTCTCGGGTCTTTTTGTTTTGTAATGTATGGCTGCAGAAACGACATTTCGTTTGGACCTCAAGGGGTCCAAATGACAATAAATTGAATTGTATTGTATTGTATTGTATTGTATTGTATAGCATTCATCACTGTGGTGGAAGGCACACAATTTGGCCAGTCCGCCTCCATTTCCCCCCGTGGTCGGGACCTCAACCCTCCGCAGCCGTTGCTGCGGGCGTCCAGATGGTAAAAGGACAAGGTACAAGTTCAGGTTACAGGAGCGGTCTATTGAGGACAGATAGTAGCACAGGTGATGGACTGAGCGGTCTGCATTGTACATTCTTTGAAACTGCATATAATTCCACTTTTTTTCTGTATGTAACCAGTAAACTAAAAATAAACACTTAATTTTGGAAAATCTGGAAAATAATTTGTAATCTTTTTCCCCACCAATAAAACTCTGATTATAAATCCCTTAGAATACAAAGAGCACACCTTAATAAACGAAAAGAGCTGGGTGGTCTAGCGCTTCCCAACTTTATGTATTATAATTGGGCAGTAAATATTAAAAATATGATTCACCTGCTGGACAATTCTGCCCAGCAGGTGGACTGGATTGTAATGGAAAGAGAGGACTGCTCTCCGTGTAATATAGGAGCGACTCTCCTCTCACCAATACATCTGAGTAACAAAAATTATAATAAAAATCCAATTATACATAGCACAATTAGAACATGGAAACAAATAAAACAGAACCTAAAATTAAGAAACCTATCTCTTTTAATACCAATAGTTAATAATCCATCGTTTAAACCATCAATTATAGACAAATCATTTATACAATGGGAAAGAATGGGAATCAAAATGCTCGGAGATCTGTATGAATTGGGAAAATTACTATCATTTCAACAACTACAACTGAAATATAATTTGAAAAATAATCAATATTTTAAATATCTTCAAATTCGTGATTATCTGAAAAAATACACAAAAGACTATCATAATATGCCTACAGACTTACTGGATGAAGCAATGAAGACAAAGGCGGAATCAGCTAATTTAATATCGTACTTATATAACATCATCTTAAACATAGAAATACCCACAACTGATGGAATTAGAAGAGACTGGGAACAAGAATTAGCTATAAAAATTTCAAAAGAGAGCTGGGATAATCACTTACTACAGGTGCATAAATGTTCGATCAACGTACGACATACTCTCATTAATTCAAAACATTACATAGACTATATTATTCAAAAACTAAAATAAATAAATTCTTCCCTAATGTCTCACCCATCTGTGATAAATGTCTGTGTCAAGAAGCTACCATAGCGCATTCTTTTGTTTTTTGTACAAAAATACAAAAATTCTGGAATGAAATATTTGACATCTTTACAAAATTAATTAAAATAAAACTGGTACCAAAACCAGAATGGATTATTTTTGGAATATCGGAAGGTAACCCTGAACTAAACGTGTTTCAGAAGAATTTACTCAATTATGGGCTAATAATGGGAAAAAAGCTTATACTTAAATTCTGGAAAAATGCGCCCACACCAACAATAAAAATGTGGATATCAGATATGTTTGAAACACTACATCTGGAAGAGATGAGATTCCTCTTAGCAGGCAAAGCAGACCAATTCCAAAAGACGTGGTGTACGTTTTTGGAACTATTACAAGCATGAGGTGCAATAGTAATTTTAAAAACAAATAAATAAATAAATAAATAAATAAATTGTGCCAGGATCTGGCAACAAAAACAACAACAAAAACAGACTTGGTTGGGAGTTCCCTTTCTGCGGAGTTTAATGTTATAATAGAGCGATTGTTTCTCCTTTCTTTTTCCTTCTTTTCTAGGGTCTACTTTCTTTCTTTCTTTACTTCCTTCTCTAACTTCTTTTCTAAGGGGCTTTCTTTTCTCAACACTCTCTTGCACCTTCACGACTCTTGCGCACTTTCCTTACTTTCTTTACTTCTATCTTTTTCTTAAAGCTTAAAAAATGAAGCGGTACAAAAAAATGTATTAAGACATATGTGTTGTGTATTATTGTAACTTACCGTACTTCTAATAAAAAATTAAAAAGTTTTTTAAATAAAAATAAATAAATAAATAAAATAAAACCCTGCTTTCCAAATGCTTCATGTCATTTTCAAACCGCATCCTAGATCACAAGCTAATTCCGTGTGATACTGGTGAAATATGGCAGTCGGAGTAAAGCCCGGGCAGAGGGGAAAGAGCTATTCCAAATCACTCAAATTAAACCAAAGATTTGCCGAAAATATAGTTAATGTCTGAACTACTCTGCAAAGTTTATATCTGATAGCAATTTTGATAGATACATTTCTAGACTTTAAAGATACAGCGTGTAAACAGGCCCTTCGGCCCATCGAGTCTGCGCCGACCAACGATTACCCCATACACTAACCCTACGGACAATTCACAATTTTACTGAAGTCAATTAACCTGTACAATACAGGAGTGTATGAGAAAGCCGAAGCACCCCGAGAAAACCCACGTGGTCACAGGGAGACCATACAACCTCCTTACAGACAGCACCCTTAGTCAGGATCAAACCCGTCTCTGGCTTTGTAAGGCAGTAGCTCTACCGCTGCGCCAATGTGCCACTGTGCCCCCCCCTTTGAAAGATCAGGGATTTGAAAGCTACGTAAAACTGGAACGGGGAGGGGGTTGAGCCAGGGGAAGATCGGTTACAATCATCTGGAATGGTGGGGTAGGCTTAAGGGGCTGAGTGACCTTCTCCTGCTCCTATTTTCATTTTTTTTTCCCTTACTTTTCTTTTTATACAGAATATTGATGCCTCAAGTGAATGTTAATAACCAACGACACCCGATTTTGTAAAATAAAATAAAAACTATTCCAATTCAAAAGCAAAAATAAAAATGTCAAGCCAGACACTTTCTATGTCAAGGATTGTCAGGTCTGGGGCTGCAGCCCACTCACAAACAAACGTCCTAACAACCAGGGCCTGTGTGCATGCAGGCAAGAATGTTCCGCTCCAAGATCTACATGTTAAGGTGCCGACCACCTGGGATTCCAGGTGTCTGAGAGAGTTTGTCCATCCGAACAAAACCAGTCATTGTTTCAATCAGGTGCCTCCCTCCAAGAATTAAAATTCCACTCATTCCTCAGCAGGACAGTAAACGTTTAATGCCCACCAGTCTTTTTATCCCAAGGATCATTTTAAGCACGGGAAAAATGTTACGCTGAGTGCAGTATGTAATCACGGAGAGATAGGGCACGGAAACAGCCACTTGGCCCCCCGAATCTGCAACTGTCATCGACCACCCATTTACACCAATCCTACATCAATGTAATTTAACCCCCCCCCCCAAACTCCGCCTCCCTCCCCCCCTCCCCTTCTCATTGACCTCCAGATTCCACCACTCACCTACACACGAGGGGCAATTTAAAGCGGCCAATCATAGATGTGGCCAAATGGGACTAGCTTAGATTGGGCATCATGGTCAGCACAAACTTGTCGGGCAGAAGGGCCCATTTCAATGCTGCATGGCTCTGAGGGTTCTGTCCATTCCCACCACAGATGCTGCCCGACCCACTGAATTCTTCCAGCATTTTGTTGTGGCCAATTAACCTACCAACCCACACATGTTTGGGATATGGGAGGAAGCAGACAGAACAGTCAGATTGAATCGTTGCCCGTGTGAGGCAGCAGCTCTACTAGCTGCACAACTGTGTTGTATTCTTTGTGGGAGTATGCGATCAATAGAGGCAGGTACCGTCAGGTGGACAACAGGAGGCTCATGTGCCGGTCTCACTGTGGAAGCATGATTACTGAAGATAGAGATGAAAATGGCAGCCCCAGGGTAGTAGTACTCTGAAGAAGTCCTGTAGCTGGGCCAAATCCTCTTTGGAAGAACAGAGGGCCAAAATACAAAACAAATGGTGCACATTCAAAAGGGGTACAGGAAACAGGAACATAACCATATTTAAAAATATGACATGGGAAATTCCCGTCATTAAAATGGCATACAGACAGAAAATATTGTTTTTGCTTAGTTTTAGTTTTAGAAAAACAGTGTAGTACCAGGCCTTTCGGCCCACCAAGTCCGTGCCGACCAGCCATCCCCGTACACTAGCACTAATCTACACACTAGAGACAATTTACACTCTTTTACCGAAGCCAATTAGTTTACAAACCTGTATGTCTTTGGAGTGTGGGAGAAAACTGGTGCACCTGGGATAAACCCACACAGTCACGGGGAGAAGGAACAAACTCCATACAAACAGCACCCGTAGTCAAGGTTGAACCTGGATCTCTGGCGCTGTTAGGCAGAGATCTACTGTTGTGCCACAGTGCCACCCTGGTTGGGCATCAGCAGGGAATTTTACAATCTGAGTTGCCAGAGTGAAGGGCCTAGCTCCAGAGGGAGCAAGTGTACGAGAGGCTGGAGGTGGTGCTCTCCTTACAGTGGTTGAGACAGGTTCAATTACAACATTTAAAATACATTTAGACAAGTAGGTGGACGGGAACGATTGCGAGGGAGATGGGTCAAACACGGGTTGGCCTGGATGAGTTACATAGAAACAGAAAGCAGGTGCAGGAGTGGGCCATTCAGCCCTTCGAGCCAGCACCGCCATTCAATATGATCATGGCTGACCATCCCAAAATCAGTACCCCGTTCCTGCTTTCTCCCCATATCCCTTGATTCCATAGTTGACCTGAATGGCCTGTTTCCCTGCTGTACGACTCTGCCGGTGAAATGATTGAGGGCAATTTCATAGGAGTTGCTCAAAAACACCAAATTGATAAGAAACTGTTCCCCTGCAGTAGACAGGTCAATGAGCAGAAGTCACTGGTTGTAGGTGATAGCAAAGGGCAGGAGAGATGAAGAAACGTTTACATCAACTAGATAAATGTGTAAATGTTTAAATGGGAATACAAATCCAGGGCTATGCCAGGAATCCTCTAGATAAGGATGTCCACTTGTGATCTGCTCCCGTACCACCTTGTTCTGCACAAATTGACAGCACAATTATCTAAATTACCAAGTTATGTCTAAACATTGATGAAGCAGTACACTGTCTGGGAACTCCTTGGGATCAGCTCTGGCGGCACGGTGGCGCAGCGGTTGGGTTGCTGCCTGACAGGGCCAGTGACCCGGGTACGATCCTGACTGTCTGACCGGAATTTTACGTTCTTCTCGTGACCTGTGTGGGTTTTCTCCGGGAGCTCCGGCTTCCTCCTACACTCCAGATGTATAGGTTTGTAGGTTTATTAACCTGATAAAATTGTCAAATTGTCCTTATGCCCCTGTTCCCGGAGGTTGCAGGTGGTTGCCGGAGGTTGCAGGTAGTGGAAGCAGGTAGGGAGACTGACAAAAACCTCCGGGAACTGCATGTAAACCTTGGGTGGGGCGCAAAGTCTCCAGAGGTTTCCGTTCAGGATTCCTAAGTGGGACAGGGGCATTAGTGTGCGTAGGATAGTGTTAGTCTGCGGGGAATCGCTGGTCGGCAGGAACTCAGTGGACCAGAGAGCCCGTTTCCATGCTGTATCTCTAAACTAAACTAAAAGCTCAAGGGAACACTGTGCTGCTGTGCTACAAAACAAACACACTCCGTCCTAATAGCCCTGTCCCACGGTGCGAGTTCATTCCAAGAGCTCTCCTGAGTTTAAAAAAAATCAAACTCGTGGTAAGCACAGAGAATGAACGTAGCGGGTATGTCGGAGCTCGGGGACGTCTCTTAGCGCTAACGGCAGGTACTCGGGAAGACTCGCTAACGGCAAGTAAGCACGGGAAGACTCGGGAAGATTTTTCAACATGATGAAAAATGTCCACGAGAGCCCCGAGTACCGACGAGTTGCCATACCGTAAATCTCCGAGTTCGAATCAGGGCAAACTCGGGAGAACTCTTGGAATGAACTCGTACCGTGGGAGAGGGGTTTTACACTCATTACGTCCTTACTCGTGTTCACATTCCCTCTGTACTCACACCCTACTCCTTCTTACTCACACTCACTCCTTATTCTTGCACGTGCATACACACACTCATACAGTCATACGCACAAATCGCGGTGGCATGGTGGCGCAGCAGTAGAGTTGCTGCCTTACTACACCAGAGACCTGGGTTCGATCCTGACTACAGGTGCTGTCTGTACGGAGTTTGTACATTCTCCCCATGACCACGTAGGTTTTCTCCCACACTCCAAAGACATACAGGTTTGTAGGCTAATTAGCTTGGTATAAATGTAAATTGTCCTTAGTGTGTGTAGGATAATGTTAGTGTGCGTGGATCGCTGGTCGGCGTGGACTCGGTGGGCCGAAGGGCATGTTACCGTGCTGTATCTCTAAACTATACTAAATGAGTTAGCATTGTTTTAACTGCTTATTCAAGAGTACAAAATTAAACCTCTCTGGGTTGAATGGATAATCCTATTTATTAACTTAAATCAAATAGAACAAACTGTTCTGAGAAGTAACACACCTTATCCCATGAAAAAAGAATGAAAAACATTCTCAAGATGCCTACTAAATTAGTCAAATATCTGAATTATTAAGATCTTCCCATCACATCCCACAATCTCCAGTAATGTACGTGGAGTTGGAGACAGCACACTGTTGTTTCATAATTGGAATCATTATTTGCCTCTCTGATTTGATCTGCAGGGACGGTTACAAGGGGAATGTAGGCAACATTACTTGAGTTACCCAGAACCCAGCAATAGCTCGTGCCATTGGCACTCCTGCCATTGCCACTGCTGCTCTTCACCATTGTCCAAATAGCAAGCAGCAGACTTCATTACGCAAACATTTGGGGTCGAGTTAATGAAATGAAACCTTTACAGATGGAAGAGTCAGCCAAGCAGCAATCCAAAGGAACACAAAATGCCAGAGCAAATCAGTGAGTCACACAGCATCTCCAGAGAAAAGGAATAGGTGACGGTTCTGGTCGAGACCCTTCTTCTGACTCAAGAAACGTCACCTATTCCTTTCTCCAGAGATGCTGCCTGATCCACTGAGTTACTCCAGCATTTTGTGACTATCTTTGGTGTAAACCAGCATCTGCAGTTCCTTCCTCTATAATCTAAAGGAACATCCGTTCTGGGCACAGCAAGATCTCACAATAAACGAACCACTTGACAAAGATTTTGAATGATGTTGATTGAGGTGTAAATACTGGCCAGCGCACCCGTCACTTCCCCTCTCCCTCGCACGTGTTGGTCACTGGGTGAGCCATTACATTTCTGTGTAGTCAGCCAAATAAGCAAGATTCTACAATGCTTTTTAGTTACCCAGCATGGAAACAGGCATCCCATCGAGTCCACACCCACCATCATACACCCATTTTTTACATGAATCCTATACCAATTCCATTTTATTCACCCCACATTTGGATCACTCAGGTTCTACTCCTCACGTCTGCACAAGGGACAATTTATAGTGAGACCAAACAGTGATCGTATCGCTGAACACCTTCGCTCAGTCCACTGGAACTACCTGATCTCCTTGGTTGCTAAACACTTGAATTCCCATTCACACACTGACCTTTCGATCCTGGGCCTCCTCCGTTGTCAGAGTGAGGCTAAATGCAAATAAGAAGAACATCTCATATTTCGGTGGGGCAGCTTACAGCCCAGTTGTATGAATATTAATTTCTCTAACTTCAAGTAACCCCTGCTTTCCCTCTCCATCCCTTCCCCACCCAAGTCACACCAGCTTTTATTCTCACCTAGCTACAGCTAACAATGGCTTCTTTCCTATATCATTGTTACTTTTTCGCATATCTTTCATTCATTTGTTCTATATCTCTCTTCATCATCGTCTATATCTCCAGTTTCCCTTTCCCGTGATTTTCAGTCTGAAGAAGGGTCTCGACCCGAAACGTCACCCATTCCTTCTCTCCAGATATGCTGCCTGTCCTAGCCGAGTTACTCCAGCATTTTGTGTCTATCTTCGGTTTAAAATTGGTTGCTGCATTTTATATTACAACAGTGACACCCGCCTGACTGAAGCCCAGCTGTCACCCCATTGAACAAGTACTGGAAGGTGGAATTAGCACCAAGATATGGGCAGAATGATCTCTGCCTGTGTGAAAAAAATGCCTAAATTACTAAACTACTTCAGATCAGATTGCAACAGATCCATGGCAGATGTCACCTCCCTGGCCCCAAACTCACTCCTGGAAAATCTGGATAACAAGGAAACCTACAGTACTTCAGACTCCTATTTATTGACTAGAGTTCTGTCTTCAAGACCATTATTCCAACCAAAAACATCTACAAGCTCCTGCACCTAGAACTCAGCAACACCCTCTACAACCGGATTCGTCACTTCCTGACCCATAGACTGCAAACAAACAGGCGACAAATCAACCTCTACGATAATTCTCAACAGTGCCCTGTTAAGCTGCGTTCTCAGCCCCTTACTATATTCCCTCTACACTCAAGGCTGTATGGCCAAATTCTGTTTACAAGTTGCAGATAAACCTACCTTAGTGGGCCAGATGTCAAACAATGATGGGACGGAGTCCAGAAACGAGATACAGAGCTTAATAGTAAGCAAGGCTGTCAAGACAACAATCTATCCTTCAATGTCCTAAAAAAAAAACTGGCCATCTACTTCTAGAAGCACGGTGGAGTGCATGCCCAAGTCTACATCAAAGGTTCAAAGGTCTTTTATTGTCACATGTACCAATTAAGGTATAGTGATATTCGATTTACAACACAGCCATGCTAAAAAAAAACAGCAAGCCACACAACTACATAAAAGTTAACATAAACATCCAGCACAGCGGATTTCCTACATTCCTCACTGTGATGGAGGCAATAAAGTCCAACCTTCTTCCCTCTTTATTCTCCCACAGTCGGAGCAGTCGAACCATCCACAGTCGGGGCGATCGAAGCTCCCGCAGCCGGCGATCAAAGCCCCCGCGTCGGGGCAATAGAAGCCCCCGCATCGGGGCAATCGAAGCCCCTGCATCGGGGCAATAGAAGCCCCTGCATCGGGGCAATAGAAGCCCCCGCATCGGGGCAATCGAAGCTCCTGCGACTTGGAACTCCCAAAGCCGGTCTCTAACCAGAGACTGCGAGCTCCACGATGTAAAAATCCGCAGGTTCCTGCAGTTGGAGCTCCGAAATCAATCCCTGGCAAAGAGATCGCCAGCTCCATGATGTTAAGTCCGCAGGCTCCTGCGTTTGGAGCTCCCGAAGTGGATCCCACAGAGGCCACCAGCTCCTCGATGTAAGGCCGTAGTGCGGACGGAGATACGATACAGAAAAAAATTGCATCTCTGTCGAGGTAAGAGATTAAAAAAAGGTTTCCCACAACCCCCTTCCCCCCCCCCCCCCCCCCCCCCCCCCCCTCTGATCCCCCACATAAAACAAGCTAAAAAACACCAAAACATACATTTAACACATACTGCAAAATAACAAAGAAGGAATGAATGAGACAGATTGTTGGCGAGGCAGCCATTGCTGGCACCACCCAGTGCTAAAGTAGAGATGGTCAAGAGCACAAAGTTCCTAGTTGGAAATATCACCAACAATCTGTCCTGGACCAACCACATCAATGCAATGATCAAGCAAGCACGGCAATGTCTCCACTTCCTCAGAACACTAAGGAAATTCAGCTTGTCTCCATAACTCTACCAATTTCTACAGATGCACCACAGAAAACATCCTTTACTGATCAATCACAGCTTGGCGTGTTAATAACTTTTGCCCAAGATCGATTCCATTTTTATACTTCACACTTTCTAGGGAAGGCAGATGAAATTATCAAGGATCACTCACACCCCAGTCATTCTCTCTTCACCCCTCTCTTGTTGAGCAGAAGAAACAAAAGCTTGAAATCTTGTCCCATCTTGAACAGACCTCTCGGATTTTAAGGATGTATTCCCGATCTATCTCATTGCGGCCACTGCACTTTTCTTTTAATCTGCACTTTGTCTGTAGTTGTAACACGATATTCTGCACTTCATTGCCCTTTTCTTTAGCACTACGTGTTTTAGTCATGCCGAGTACAATTGGCCTGAAGAACAAACAAAACAACGTTTTTCACTTTCTCAGTGCACGTGACGATAATAAACAAATTTAATAATAAACAGACATTCTTGCCATAGAGGGAGTACAGGGAAGGTTCACCAGACTGATTCCTGGGATGTCAGGGATTTCATATGAAGAAAAACTGGATAGACTCGGCTTGTACTCGCTAGAATTTAGAAGATTGAGGGGGGAACTTATAGAAACTTACAAAATTCTTAATGGATTGGACAGGCTAGATGCAGCAAGATTGTTCCCAATGTTGGTGAAGTCCAGAACAAGGGGTCACAGTTTAAGGGGGAAATCTTTTAGGACCGAGATGAGAAAAACATTTTTCACACAGAGAGTGGTGAATCTCTGGAATTCTCTGCCACAGAAGGTAGTTGAGGCCAGTTCATTGACTACATTTAAGAGGGAGTTAGATGTGGCCCTTGTGGCTAAAGGTATCAGGGGGTATGGAGAGAAGGCAGGTACAGGATACTGAGTTGGATGATCAGCCATGATCATATTGAATGGCGGTGCAGGTTCGAAGTGCCGAATGGCCTACTCCTGCACCTATTTTCTATGTTTCTAAATACTAACTCTAATAAGAACAATAATAAACCAATACCAACATGGTGCACCTGGTGGAGCCACTGCCTCTCAGCTCAAGAGACTTGGGTTCATTCCTGACCTCCACAATGCTGTCAGAGAGGAGTTTGCATATCTCCCTGTGACTGGATTTCCTTCGGGTGCGTCTGTTTCTTCCCATATCAAAGCCATGTCTGTTTGTAGATTAAATGGCCGTGGTAAGTTGCCTTTTAATGTGCACGTGAGTGGTAGAATCTGGAGTGAGTTGATGGGCATGGAGGGGGAGTAAAATAGCTTGGGGTAGATATAGAGTAAACATGGATTGTTGGTGATCGACACAGACTCGATGGGCCAAAGGTTAAAATGCAATACCTGTCACTGCACAGAGCAGCAGAGGTAAATAGTGTTGATGCATTTAAGGAAATGTTAGTGATATAACTATAGAAGAGGGGAGAGGCAGGCATGCCAGCTGAGTATGCTAAAGAGGGGTAGCAGGCTGCTGACAAATGGAACTTCAGGGCTGAATGGTTTGTTTTTGCACTGTGCTTTATAAAATAATCACATGCCAAGTTTTTTTAACTGAACACAAAAACACTTAATTGTTGTGGCCAAAGCGAACAGCCTAATGAATTCTGGGGAGAGTCACAGAAAGTCCATTAATACAGAGCATTGGAATGATTCACAATGTTTCCATTCTCATGGCGGAAACAATTATAATGAAAGCATGAAGAACCATTCGACCGAGTTAGACTCTGACCCAGCTCAATAGAGAAATCTAACGAATCTCCACACATTCAAAGTGCATTGGAGTTTAAAAGCACTCAGTGCCATCCATTATTCTCTCCATTATCAGACAGAGGAAAGGAAACTGGCAGGGGTACAAGCAAACACAGACAAATGCATCACCTTTCATGCTATAAAACATACCAAGTTCTCAACAAGGCCGTCAAGGTACATAAACAGAAGCTAACCCCGTTAAAGGACCACTGAGCAGGTTTTCAGCCGCCCCTCGAGAGGCAAGAGAGGGGTGAAGATGTAGGGAGGGAACGCCATGCATCGAGGCAACTAATGTAATTGGTGGCTGAAGCAAAGGGAACGAGCAAGGTGAACCCAAGGACCCTGAGAGTGATGGGGATTGCGGGGGGGGGTGGGGGGAAGATCTGTGACAGGGGGGAGTGGAAATGTCTGTGACAACAGACGTGGGAAATGATGCAGATTCACAAGATAGTCGAGTCATGTTTATTGTCATACGCACAATTGCGGTGAGGTACACACATACAATGACAATCTTGTTTACAGCGGCATTACAGGCAGACTCAGATGAATACACAAAAACATAAATACTACATAAATTACAGAAGAATTCTACAAGACAATAAAGAAAGACAGCAAAAAAAAAGGCATTAGTGCAAAACAATTAGAAAACAAGTTTGTGGTAAGTGCAAGAAGAGGTGGCCCGTTGTGTTCTGCTGCCGAGATTGCAGGCCAGATATAGTTGCTTCACAGAAGTCTACTTCAAAGTTGAGTTTAATTTATCCAGTTTTAAAAGTGTTCTGGTTTATAAACCAGTTCCCACATCTCTTGAATGGGACTCTAGAGTATGTGAAAGCGTGGAGTAAAAAGTTTCGATGTCCCCCAGACACTGTACAAGCCGTCCCTGGGTAACGGATGTTTTTACAGACACCTATAAGTTTATTTTGTCTATAAGTTGGAAGATCAACAAAAAAAATGGTAATCACATCTGCACACTATTGTAATGAATGGCATCAAAGCCACATGAGTGATAAGAACTATTACAGGGGGAATAGAGAGGAAACTGGTGCTGTCTCTCACAGGAATGAAAGCGTGTACACACGTTAAACTTTTGAATTGAACGTTACTATGGGAGCTCATTCTTATGTAGAGGTGTCCATAACTTTGGTGATCATAACCTACAGGTGCCCGGTAGTTAGAAATCCATGAAAGTATCCCAAAAAGAACAAAAGCAGCCCACAAAATGGATTCCGGAGGAATGAAGCAACATCATCTCATCGTTCTAGAAAGTGTGACAACAGCAAAAAGAAAACAGCTCTGAGCGTTGTGTTCAGAGGGCCGAGAATTCAGCTCCTGCAGCAGGGATGTGACCACATGGTGTGGGCTGTCACCTCCACTGGTACTGACGGGCTGCTGCATTGCCGAAGGAGCACAAGGCCTTGAAATTGAGGATATATTCCGTCATGAAATTGAGGATATAACTCCCTCAGTTCCCTGGGCAACATGTATCCCTCGTCCAACGACACTTTTATTCTCACCGGTCCCATCTGTACTGCCGAGGGAGATTCTCAAGCTCACCCACAAAACTGTTGAAAAATCACTCTAAAAAGATGCAAAGTTTTGCTTCGGATGCTGATCCTGGTTTTACAGTCCCGCAAATCCGTCGAGGAACACAGCTGTCAGATGTCAAGTACGAATGTGCTCCATGCCACGATTTAGACGCAGGCGCCCACTTTATTCAGGCCAAAAGTGAAATTTTAAAATGACAGCCTCAGCAGTGGAATTGGTATATATGGAGCGGAGAAGAGAGATATTTCCCAAGACAACACCTCCCTCCCCACCTCTTCCCTGCCCCAGCCCTAACATTACGCTGCCAATGCAAGTGGCACTCCTGGGAAAATTGCAGGATTAGACAAGATAGTTTCCATTACCAGTAAAAATAATCTCAATGTGGTTCAACAGCGCTTAAATCCTTCATGAAAGCTGGGTAGAAAATGTACATTTAGCATCACTCTACACTTATTTAAGAAGCTGTATGCCATGATGTAGGTCTCAGTCAAAATCGACTTAGGCATTCCTCCCCCCGCCGCCCCCCACGCTTTTCAAAAGCAGGTTAAGGCTGTGCCAACTGCTTAGTCAGCCATTGTGCCTTCACAATGCTGCGATCCATTCCAGGCCTAACAAAGCTGGTTGCCACGGCACTGCATCAGATATGCAACAACGCACAAACCAGCCTTCAGGCCGGCCCACGATGGAAATTGCTGTGATGCTTCTAGCACTGGGAGGCTCTCGGAGGGCAGGAGTAATATCCCTTTCTGCATCCCATCCTAGTTCAGTTTAGTTTAATTTAGTTCATTATTGTCACATGTATTGAGATACTATGAAAATAATTTTTGCTGTATGCGATCCAGTCACGAAAAGGCTATACATGATTACAATCAAGCTGTCCAGTGTTCACATCCATGATACAGGGTATAATGTTTAGTGCAAGATAAAGTGCAATCAAAGTCCAATTAAAGATACTTCAAAAGTCTCCAATAAGGTAGATGGGAGGTCAGGACCACTGATGAGAGGATGGTTCAGTTGCCTGATAACAGCTGGGAAGAAACTTCCTGAGTTTCCTGTCCCTGACAAGCTAGTGATCTTAGTTTAGGTTAGTTTAGAGGTACAGAGTGGAAGCAGGCCCTTCGGCCCACCGAGTCCATGCTGACCAGCGATCCCTGCACATTACTACTATTTTGCACACACTAGAGACACTTTGCATTTATACTAAGCTAATTAACCTGCAAACCTGTACATCTTTGGAGTATGTGAAGAAACGAGATCCCGGAGAAAATCCACATAACCCACAGGGAGAACGTACAAACTCCGTACAAACAAACACCCATAGTCAGGATCAAACCCGGTCCCTAGTGTTGTAAGGCAGCAACTCTACCACTGTGCGGCCCTACCAAACTGAGAGAAAAGTCATGGGAAGAGGCTCAGTTCAGCACTCTACAATCATGGCGGTATTTCAAGACACAAAACACTGAAGCCAATAGTTTTCACACCTCGTCTCCGTACCTTCTGGAGACACTCTCCTGCACTGGGATATCTGAACAAGCTGACACAGAGATTTCCTTCTCAGGACGTCCTTCGTTGCTCATTTTGTGCAAATGAAGAATAGTTCCAGCCCTTTTTTTCCACCCAAAGGCTGCTTCCATTTAAATCATCATTTTGAGGACTGCAGGACATGATATTGCCCCCCCTAACTTACTCTCCCATGGCAAGTTTAACATGCTGCCCTTATCAAGCAAGCTCTTGGGAAAGTGGCAGATGAGGGGAAGGAAGGATCAAATGCAGAATGTAAAATATCACACTGGAATAATCCAGTCAGTGAAGATTTCATTCCTCAAAAGAAAAAAAAGGTAGTTATTTGTAAAATGCACAGCAGTAAAGTTTTCCTGGATTAGACCTGTCGTTCAGTTTCAGCCCAGCCCACCAGACCAATTGGTGCTGAAAAATTCAGTGTATAGGGCTCGTCCGGGCTTGTAAAGCAGAGAGGCTTAGAATTATTTATCTACCAGTCGTTCTGTTGATTACTGTGGCCTTCGAAAAAGTGAAGGCTCAGGATGCATTCCAGAGAATTGGAGAGAATGGAGATGAAGCAATGTCACGGCTGGTCACATTGGAATGCCTGTTGTAACCCTCGCTTAATATTTTAATAGCTTATTCCAGAATAGAGGAACAAGGGGCTGGCTTAATGAGTCCCATTTTACCTAAGACCTGTTTCGAGCTCCTCATCTACATACCGGTACTTCTTAAATGCTATCAGAAACTCTGCTTCCACCATTCTCTCTGGCAGTTTATTCCAGATACTCATCACTCTGGGTTAAAGAGAACCTCTTACATCCCCTGTAAATCTCTTCCCTCTTATCCTAAATCTATGTCTTCTACTTTTGTCTCCCTCTGATATGGGGAAAGGTTTCCTGTAGTCTATCTGATCTATACCCTTAGTCATTTAGATACCTCAATCATGTTCCCTCTTAACCTTTTCTGCTCCAGGAGAAACAGATCCAGCCTCTCCAGTCTCCCCACATAACTGAACCACTCCATGTCACTTAAAGAGATCACCTTGACAGTGCCATGACATTGTTTATGAATGCTTGATATCCACAAACTAGATCTTGCTTTGACCACCAAAGTGACTACACCTCTGAAGCACTCAAGTGGATATAGTGAGCTTTGGGCTATGGTTATTAAATTGAGTTACTAAATTGGGTTATTTAAATGGAGACTTAAGAATGGTCCTAAACTGAAACGTGACCTAGCCATGATCTCTAGAGTGCTGCTTGACCTGCTGAGTTACTCCAGCACTTTGCGTTCTATACTTGTGAAGCTTTTTTTCTTTCCAGAATCAGACACATTTTCACCCAAATGTACTTTGTAGAAGAAGAAATAACCAAAGGATAGGCAGTAAGCAGACCAGCACAGTGGCATTGGCATTACTGGTCGAGCTGCTGCCTCATAGCTCCAGGCTCGAACCCAACCTCAGGTGCAGCATGTGTGGAGTCCGCATGTTCTCCCTGTGTGGGTTTTCCTTGGGTGCCCCGGTTTCCTCCCACACTGCAAATGCATGTGGGTCAATGGGTTCATGGCCGCTGTAAATTGCCCCTAGTGCGTAGGTGAGTGGTAGAATCAGTGGGCAGTTTTTGAGGATGTAGGAAAACTTATAAAAAAAGTGGGACTAAATTAGGATTAGTGCAAATAGTGAGTGTAAATAGGTAGCTAATGGTCGGCATGGACTTGGTGGGTCGAAGGGCGGTTTCCCTTCTGTGCGTCACTAAGACTGTAAATAAATGACTTTTCCCAACCTATTAATAGTTAAAGCCAGCTGATGGAAGGTGGAAAACTACAATGATACTGCCTGGCATGGACACTCTAGCACCTTGACAAGGTTTAGTGTTGTAGCCATGATAAGGAGGCTCACCATGGTAACAATCTTAGACATAGTTTCTCCTACGTTTCACTAATCCTGAAACAACATAATTTGTTCAGGTTCTTATGACGATAGACAGGGAATGCCACAATCAGATAAAAGATGCAACAGCTCAAGGATTTGCACCTGGAATACTAAAATAACAATATTAATTTGGAAGGTACACAAAAATGCTGGAGAAACTCAGCGGGTGCAGCAGCATCTATGGCGCGAAGGAGATAGGCAACGTTTCGGGCCGAAACGTTGCCTATCTGCTTTGCTCCATAGATGCTGCTGCACCCGCTGAGTTTTTCCAACATTTTTGTGTACCTTCGATTTTCCAGCATCTGCAGTTCCTTCTTAAACAATATTAATTTGGATCTCATGTTAGAATCAAACAGAGCCCAACAGCTCACAAAGAAGTCATTTGACCCATTGCATCTTATGCCGGCTCACTCGACGAGTTAGCTGGTTGACTGCAGGTCCCGGCTTAGTTTCCCCTTCTGAAGAATATACAATTCCCTTTTGAAAGTGGTGCTTCCTTTCATTTGGGACTAAGACAACGCATTTTCAACTTTTGCCAAGTGTCTTGAATCTGTGATATCTGGTTCCTAAACCCTCCAGTAATGATGCAATCAAAAACAAACAATTTCAGAATTTGGAGAAACACCTGATGCCCAAATGTCAGTTAAAGTCCAACATAGCACTAGTCTAGTTGAAAGATTCCAACCTCAAAATGCTGCCTTTCCACTTCCCTCCACAGATAGCGCTGAATTCATTGAGCTTCTCCAACAGATTGGACGTTACTGCAGAACAGTACAGCACAGGAACAGGCCCTTCATCCCACAATGTTTGCACCAAACATGATGCCAATGTAAACTGATCTTATCTGTCTGTACATGATCCATATCCCTCTATTCCTTGCACTTCAATGTGCCCATCAACGAGCCTCAAACGCCACTGTCGTATCTGCCTCTACCACCATCCCTGCTAATGCATTCCAGGCCCCCACCACCTTCTGTGTAGAAAGCTTGCTCCGTACATCTTCATTAAACTTTCCCTCTCTCACCTTAGTGTTGGACATTTCCACTTTGGGATGAAGGTTCTGATTGTCTATCCTATCAACGCCCCTCATAATTTTACATATTTATATTGTCTCTCCTCACCCTCCGACGTTACAGGGAAAACATTCCAGATTTATCCCACCTCTCCTGGTAGCTGAAACTCCCTAACCATGGCAGCATTCTCGTAAATAAAGCTCCTCTACACCTTCTGCAAAACCTCCATAACGTTCCCGTAATGGGGCAACAAGAACTGCATGCAATACCCCAAATAATTCCAATATCCAGTCTCTTGTGTCTACATGTCAGCAGAGACATGTACTAGTGAAGTTATCCCAAGTGAGAGTTCTTTCCCACTCACTGGAAATCACATCATGCGTTGGAGAACTTTCTGCACATGCAGTGTCTCGATGTGGAAGAGGTTGATCACTCCTGTTGTGTTGAAAATGTAACTTGCTGTAAACCACTGTATGTTGCAATTATTCATCGCTGCTTTTGTATTGAAGATAAAACTCTGATAATCTACACTCACAAAGTTACGGCATCTTCCTCCTCAGCCGATATTTGCAACTCTTCCTGCCCACGTTTTGGAGCCCGAGTTCTAACGCTCCTTTCCAACCCACCTAGTTTATAGAGTGCATTCCCTTGAAACTCACGTTCCATTTCCCATGCTTTCCTTAAACTTCCAGAGAGAAACATTGTTATTCTGCCATGGCATATTCCAAGAAAAAGATAATTAAATTTGTGTTGGAGTCTGGAAAATCTGCCAAGCCAGCACAGTACCACAATCCCCAGGGTGTGAGACTTGTACCAGATCATATTAACACATTAAAGAACCAAAAAGACTGACAAAGGGAACTTGTGAGGGACCTTAGCTTTGTCTTCTCTTGTGACCAATGTTACTATCAGTGGGAACAATTAGTTCCTTTTGAGTGCCAGATTGATGGTGACATCAAAAATAGATCAACAAATGGGAAGGATGAAGGGAAGTTTTGTCTTTCAGAGGGCCAGCACAGCTACTGTGGGCCAAATAAACTCATGCTGCATTGCGTAAAAAGAAACGCCGTGTAAGAGTCATGCCACGGATCAAGCCGAGTTTTATGAAGGAGGATGTCATGTTTTCATCGATTCTTTGAGGAAGAAACAGGGTGGATTTCAAGTAGGTGTGTAAAAAAAAAATCAAAAGAAACTGCAGTTGCTGGAAGTCTGCAATAAAAACCACACACTGGAAACATTCAGTAGATCAGCAATATCTATGGAAAATTTAAGTTCTGATCGAATAATCTTGTCAAAATGAAGTATTGGATGAGAGAGTCAAAAAAGGCGTCTCGACCCAAAACGTCACCAATCCATATTTTCCAGAGATGCTGCCTGACCCGCTGAATTACTCCAGCATTTTGTGTCCTTTTGATGATCTTGTCAGTTGCACAAAAAGTAGCTAGAACGTTTTAAACCAGAGAAATGTGAATAAAGTATTTAAAAATGAGGGAATGCAAATAAATGGGCAGATAATGAATAGAATGGAGACATAATCACCTGATTCAAGAATAGCTTCTTGCTTGGTATTATTAGACTCTAGAACTGACCTCATTTGCTAGGGATAAATTTCCAGTCTATGTGGTTGGTAACCTTGCACTTTTTTGTTATTTGCACTTTTTCTCTAACTGTTACACTGTATTCTGCACTCAAGTTTCTATTTTACACTACCTGATGTATCCATTTATGGTAATGAATTGCTTGGATAGCACACAAAACACTTTTTGTCATTATAACTTGGTACATGTGACAAAATAAACCAAACAGGTCTGTCCATCCACAGATCCTTAAAAGACAATGGGGAAAGGTGGCTAAAAAGACTTAGAGGCTGCCTTCCTTTATGTGAAAGAGCAGATTTTTCTTTTTAGTTCATAAATCAACGTTATTCATAAAATCTATGCAAGAAACGATATGAATGTATAAACTGAATGACACCATGAATGTAAAGAAAGCCATGTGTTGCGTTATTGGTTCCATGCATTTGTAGTGTTAGGACCCTCTGCGCAGAGAGTACCAGTGCCATTCATGTGACCTCCTGGGACAATACAAATTCAAGCGTTTGAGAGGCTTCTACAGAGGGCTTAACCCTTAATGTCTCATTGCAGAAGGACCTTGGTATGCAGTCCTTCATAGCGAAAAAAACAAGAATAGGAAGTATAGGCGGTATGCAACACTAGTTCATCCACAGCTTGTGTGTACCCTGTTCTGGTCAGCCCTTTACAAGAAACATGTGATTGCACTTCTTCTTGCGTATGGCGTGCACAGCCAAAAGTTGTAGGTCAACTTGTTCTATTTGATCTTGTTTGTGCACGTCGGGCTGATTGCATTAGTCGAAACAGGGTGGACCACGTGAAGGTTGCAATCTCCCACCCCGTGATTGCACTGGAGAGGGTGCAGAGGAGATTTATATGGACACAAAAATGTAGCTAAGAAAAATTGGATGAACCAGGGTTGGTTTATTTGGAATGGAGGAGACTGAAGATCATTGGGATAGAGCAGAAAAGTGGATCTGAGGCCAAGATCACATCTGGCCAGCGTCGAGAAGCCCACCTGACCTACTCTTGCTCCAATCCCATAGGGTCTTGTGCGCTTATCCCAGCCAAAATGGAGGCGATTGGATAATCTACCTTCAGGAAAACATGAGCCCACATTACTTTGATTGACTGGGTTTGCTATTGTGCATAATTGGTACCGATTTACAGTCCTTCACTGATTGGAGTCTGCAGGAGAAATAATTCTGCCTTTAAATTGGGAGATATTGGTATGGCTTCTGCCCAAGAGTCTGAAGGCTCTGAGCAAAAAGCACAACCGCCGCTGATGTCGAGACCCACAGCGTTTCGGCATCAATGGGCAAGGTGCAGTGCTCCCCCAGAACTGCACTGGGCCTAGATGGGAGATAAGCTGGGGCTTAACCGGCTAGCTCAGAGTGTGACCCTCTTCATAAAGAAACGACAATTTGTTCCCAATCATTCACTGAGATCAGGTTTGAATAGATGGGAATAAGGCATCTTTTTTAAACTGCCCTTTTGTTATTGGTTATGGTTTCGGTAATGAGAATCACAGGGAAACGTCAGCAACTTGAATTAACATCAGCAGTGTCTGTGACCTCAGAATTATTCAATGTCAACCAGTGGTACTTACACTTCTGACCCTGTCTCAGGGGAGCCTCGTCCATGCACTCCACTCAACCTTGGTTACAATTCTTTCAGCCACTCGTCTCTGGGGGTGCTTCAGGAGGAGATTCTGTTGCCATCTGAGTGCAAAAGCTATAATAACAATGGCCCCTTGCCCAGCTCTCTGTAGTGGTCTCAGGCATGATAGCACCAATGGAACCAGCATTAAAAGGTGACTTTAAAAAAAAGTTTTGTTAAAGATACAACGCGTAAACAGGCCCTTCAGCCCAGAGTCTGCTCCAACAGTGATCACCCAAACACTAACTCTTCCCTACACACTATTTACAGATGCCAATTACACGCACACACACAATTTCCAACACATAATTTACAAAGGCCAAATAACCTACAAACCAGCACATCTTTGGAATATAGGAGCACCCGGAGAAAACTCATGCGGTCACAGGGAGAACGTACAAACTCCATACAGAAAGTGCCCATAGTCAGGGTCGAACTCGGGTCTCTGGCGCCGTAAGGCAGCAACTCTACTGCTGTATCACTGTGCCGCCCTTAATTATTATATTATATTGTAACCTGGAATATACAGTATACGGGATAGGTTTTTAAACCAATATGTAGAGGAACCGACTAGAGGGCTGGCCATCCAAGACTGGGTATTGTGTAATGAGGAAGGATTAGTTAGCGATCTTGTTGTGCAAGGCCCCTTAGGCAACAGTGACCATAATATGGTGGAATTCTGCATTAGGATGGAGAGTGACACGGTTAATTCAGTCCTTAACTTGAATAAAGGAGACTTTGAAGGTATGAGATGAGAATTGGCTTAAAGGGTTGACAGTGGAGATGCAATGGCGAAGATTTAAAGACCGCGTGGATGAACTCCAGAAATTGTTCATCCCTGCCTGGCGAAAAAAATAAAACTGGGAAGGCAGCTCAACCGTGGCTGATGAGGGAAGCCAGGGATAAAGCCAAGGAAGAGGCATATAAATTGACCAGAAGAAGCGGCAAACCAGAGGACTGGGAGAAATTTAGAAAGAGGTTAATTAAGAGGGGGGAAAAAAGAGCATGAAAGAATGGGAAATATAAAAACTGACTGTAAAAGTTTCTATAGGTATGCAAAAAGGAAAAGATTAGTGAAGACGAATGTAGGTCCCTTACAGTCAGAGACAGATGAATTTATAATGGGAAACAAGGAAATGGCAGAACAGTTAAATGATCGAACAATAAGCGAGTTTGGTATTCCGACTGAGCATGCCCAGGTCATAGGTCACTAGCTATAGTCACACAATGGTGGCGTTGTGTGCAGGCTTGCATTTCAACCGTGGTTGGGGTCGGGCCCGGCTCTCGGTCGCTGCAGGTGCTGTTGAGTTGCTGCTGGGACATCCCCGTACCCCTCCCCTCCCCGGTTTCCCATCCCTGACCGGAGGTGTCGGGGTGGCCGTGGGATGGCGGGGCGGCACCGGACTTGCAGCCGGCACTGCAGCCGCTGACTCCAGCTCGGCTCTGCCTGTCCCGCCGGGTTGGCCGGCAGCCCTGGACTGGCGGGGTCGGGCCCGGGTCCCCGTCGCTGCGGCCATTGTTGCTGCTGGGCCGTGCCTGCTCCCTCCCGGGTGTCCTGTCCCTGTCTGGGGGTGGCCCCGGACTTACGGCTGGCGCGGGGGGGAGGTGCTAACTCTGCTCCGGCTCCAGGGGGGCTGTTCCCCAGCGGGCCGGTGAACGTCGGCTGCGCCTCTCGCCTTTTCCAGTGGCTGTTGAGAACTTACATTCTCTCAATGGGAAAGATGCCACCGCCCCTTGCCTCCTCCAGTCTTTCACACTAGGGTACAAACCCGGAGGGGAGGGTGACGCCCTATGGGAGACGGCACCCAGCCACAGCTTGGGAGAGGCAACACCCTGATTCACTTCTCTTCTCTTCTCCACCTCCACCCCCCTCCCCTCAGTCCGACACCGAGATCCTGCTGAAGATGGGCAGCCGCCGGCCCAGCTTGAAGACAGGCGACTCGGAGCCGCTGCTGCTGGAGTCGTCCTGGTCGGAGAGAGAGTCTGCGGACGGACTCCTGCCGGCCATGGGCAGGCTGGCGCCCACTGGAGCTGCTGTTGGGGATGGTGGTGCTGGCAACAGCAGCAACCTCCTCCCCCTCCCTTGCCCAGCCCCAAGCCCAGAGTCTGGACCAGCTCCAACTCCAGGTCGGGGCTGAAGGCTGTCCACAGCGCGGCCCAGTCAAGCGTCGGGCCGGAGGAGGTCGAGCCCAGGTTGGCACTCTGCCGCAGGCGAGGCTGGGGCCCTCACTCCTCATCGGGGTTGTGGATGAAGTGGCAGCGGGCATCGTAGAGGCAGAAGCCGGTGGTGTGGAAGGTGCAGCACAGCTCCGTCTTGTACTTGGGGTGGCGGTTGAGGGAGCGCAGCTCGGCCAGGATGGGGGTGAACTAGCACTTGTCACCATAGGGGCCCATCGGGGAGCGGGTTTCTCTGTAGTTGGAGTGGAGTTGTAGCCTCTTCTCGGCGCTGGCTGTGGGTCTGGGGCCGCTGGTGTCGTTGGTCCAGGCTGTCGGTTGGCCCGGCGGGAGAAGCGGAGGTGAGTTGGGGTTGGCGCTTCTCAGCACTGGCTATGGGCCTGGGGGCCGATGTAATGTCGGTCCGGACGTCTCCGGACGGGGATGGTCTAGTGGCGGTTCGGCAGCACTTGCGGTGCCGGGGACCCGGGTTAGATCCTGGCTGCGGATGAGGCGTGGGTCTGTGCGCATGCAGCTGCCGAGAATGTCTCCGCCGGTCCGGTCCCCCCCCCCCCCCCCCCCTGTATCTGCCCCCCTGACAAATACAAACTTAAAAAATGGGACCCAAACTATACTCACTGTATCTACAGCGCTTTGTTCGATTTTTATTTATAGTTTGACCTTTGACAAATCACATGATTCCTTGCATTTTTCGGAATACCGAACTTGCTTATTCCCGGAAATACTAGGGGACCGAGGATCTAGTGGGAGGAAAGAACTGAACGGAATCCACATTAGTCAGAAAATGGTGTTAGGTAAACTGTTGGGACTAAAGGCAGGTAAATCCCCAGGGCCTGATGGTCTGCATCCCAGAGTGCCCAAGAAATCGTGGATGCATTGGTGATCATTTTCCAATGTTCTCTCGACTCTGGATCAGTTCCTGTGGACTAGAGGGTAGCCAATGTAACTCTACTTTTTAATAATTGAGGGAGAGAAATGGGGAAGATGCTAGAGTCGATTATTAAAAATGTTATAGCAGCACATTTGGAAAGCAGTGATCGGTCAAAGTCAGCATGGATTTATGAAGGGGAAATCATGCTTGACTAATATTTTGGATTTTTTTGAGGATCTAACAAGTAGAATGGATATGGGACAACCAGCAGATGTGGTGTATCTGGACTTTCAAAAAGCCTTTGACATAGGCCCACACAAGAGATTAGTGTGCAACGTTAGAGCACATGGTATTGAGGGTAGGGTATTGATATCGATAGAGATCTGGTTGGCAGACAGGAAGCAAAGAGTAGGAATTAACGGGTCCTTTTCAGAATGGCAGGCAGTGACTAGTGGGGTGCCGCAAGGCTCGGTGCTGGGAACCCAGTTGTTTACAATATATATCAACTATTTGGACGAGAGAATTAAATGTACCATCTCTAAATTTGAAGATGACACAAAGCTGGGTGGCAGTGTGAGCTGCGAGGAGGATGCTATGAGGATGCAGGGTGACTTGGATAGGTTGGGTGAGTGGGCAGAAGCATGTCAGATGCAGTATAATGTGGATAAATGTGAGATTATCCACTTTGGTGGCAAGAACAGGATGGCAGATTATTATCTGATTGATGTCAGATTAGGAGAAGGGGAAGTGCAACGAGACCTGGGTGTGCTTGTACATCAGTTACTGAAAGTAAGCATGCAGGTACAGCAGGCAGTGAAGAAAGGCAATGGAATGTTGGCCTTCATTGCAAGAGGATTTGAGTTTAGGAGCTAGGACCCCCTACTGCAGTTGTATCGAGCCCTGGTGAGACCGCACCTGGAGTATTGTGTGCAATTTTGGTCTCCTAATTTGAGGAAGAACATTATTGCTATTGAGGGAGTGCAGCGAATGTTCACCAGGTTAATTCCCGGGATGGTGGGACTAACGTATGATAAAAGAATGAGTCGACTGGGCTTGTATTCACTGGAATTTAGGAGGATGAGGGAATTTTATAGAAACATATAAAATTCTTGAAGGATTGGACAGGCTAGATGCAGGAAAAATGTTCCCGATGTTGGGGGAGTCCAGAACCAGGGGTCATAGTTTACAAATAACGGGTAGGCCATTTAAAACAGAGATGAGGAAAAATTGTGAATCTGTGGAATTCTGTGTCACAGAAGGTAGTGGAGGCCAATTCACTGGATATTTTCAAGAGAGTTAGAATTAGCTCTTAGGGCTAAGGGAATCAAGGGATATAGGGAAAAGGCTGGAAAGTTGTACTAATTTTGGATGATCAGCCATGATCATATTGAATGGTGGTGCTGGCTCGAGGGGCCGAAAGGCCTACTTCTGCACGTATTTTCTATGTTTCTACGTTAACCGAGAATGGTGCATTAGGGAACCCAGAGTGTCCCCTGCACAATGCTGCTGGTCTGGGAAATTGGCTCGACTCCTACCCCTCCTACCAACACACTTCAACAAACTCAAAGATGCCAATGAACCCATTACCACAGAGATCTCTGGGCTGGGAGAGACCTGTGCAACCAAGCAAAGAGAGGTAGGAGACAGTATCTGGGGATGGGAGAGACTGTAGGATCCAGGGTAGTCTGTTAGAGAAACCATCTGTGCCACTCCACAGCCAAGGCCCACACTCGCAGTGCCAGCCAGGGTGATCCCTACAGCTTAATGCCGAGCCCTGTGTCAGCCCTCTCAGGCAGCCTCACTTCACTGAGCTGTGGTGATCCATGGGGGGCGGGTCCATTATTAGCCAATATTAGTCCATTCTAATATTGGCATTAGTTTATTATTAACATGTGTGCCGAGATATAGAAACATTTCTATGTCAGCTACCCAGTTGAATCATACTATCATGAGTACATTCAAAGTGTTACACAAGTACAACAAGAGAAAAATACCAGGTGTTGTTTTCCATGTGAAGCAAAGCGGTGACAGGACTTCAGTCGGGGTGGCCTCAGCTCTCTGCTGAGAGCCTGATGGAGGAGGTGATCTGGGTCCATGGCATGATGAGATAGTGCCAGAGTTGCTGCTTGCCTTCGGATCCCTGCAGGCGGAATGCCTGCAAGTATAGGGAGCTGCTCGACTGGAGTAGGTTGAAGGCACCCAGTGATGGTTCACAAGGTGCTGTTCAGGCTCGTGTCTACCAGGCTAGTATGTCTGCTTCTACTCCATACAGGTGCGCAGTACTCAGCTGGAGCATACACAAGAACTAAGGCAGAGGTGCGAAGAGTTGATGGACTGGCTCCCCAACTTGTTCCTGCCAGGAGTCGGATGAGGTCGCTACGTGCCATGACCTTGTCGCGGAGGCCAGCCAGGCGTTGACGGAATGTAGGCGACCTGTCCAGCTTTACGCCGAGGTAAGTGGGAGTTTGTTGGAAGTCCAAGTGCCTGTTTTTAACGAAGATAACTAGCTCTCGCTTAGCTTCCTTGTTGTTTAGATGAAATGCTGTTGACACTGTTTTGCCTTTGCTCAGCTTTGGACACCACTGTCGTAGGTATATTGCCAAAATCCCCATGTCTTGACTCAAGTAGCTTTCGATTGTCTTCCACTCTTTGTGTCTCATCAGGATGGCTAGATCGACAGCATACCCATATTTTCCAGCGATGGTCTCTGGGAGGTCATGGATGTACACGTTGAAAAACAGCGGAGCCAAGACGGATCCCTCTAGGATGCCATTCTTCAGTCTACGTAGCCTACTCTGCTGTCCAACACCAGTCTTAAGCACAAAGCTGCAGTTTGATAACAGCTTCATGATGTAGCAAACAATGCGCCTGTCTGACAGCGCCCGAAGTAGCTTTGCAGTTTGTCCCCGATGCTGTCGTAGGTTGTCACCCGGATGACGTAGGTTGTCGCACGTACTGACTTCGGTAAATTCCATTGGCGACTACCTACATCAACTTACGTCAACCAGCGACAGGTACCGGTGACTGAATTGTCTTACCATGTCGTAACTTGTCACGGGCGGACGTAGGTTGTCGTAGGTGTGGTCGTAGGTGGACGTCCTAATGGGTCGCCGGTTGTCGGTAGCTTGCCGTGGCTTGACGTCGACTAGGTGGTAGATTGTTGTAGACATTGTCGTAGACATTGTTGCAGGGTGGTCCAGTCGTCGGTTTTCGGCGACCTGCTACAACTATGACAGTCGCCGGCAGTCGCCGAAAAAATCACCTAAGTGGGACAGACCCATAAGGTTTCCAGTAAGATCAGAGGAGCAATTTCTTTACGTAGACGGCGGTGGGTAAATGGAACAAGGTGCAAGAAGATGTTGTAGGGGCGGGCACAATGGCGATGTTGAAAATACATTCAGACAGGTACATGGATAGGAAAGGTTCAAATGGATATGGGCTATTGCAGGAAAATGGGACTAGCTCAGATATGAAACCTGGTCAGCATGAACAAGTTGGGCTGAAGGGCCTGTTTCTGTGCTTTACAATTCTATGACTCCATTGAATGGTATTTGATGCATAGGTCCGTCATTTAGCATGGGAACCAATTTGACTGTGAAAAATGCACTGTACACCATTCTGTAATTGAGCATACAAAACCACAACCACATACTGTACAATGCCTGTATAACCAACTCTTTAGCTTGGCATGGTATCCCCAGCTTCTGGGAGAGTCAGCCAGACGGAAAAGCTTAGGATTTACCCTGTTAAGCTCTCCAAGGATTTTATGTTTCAATGTGATCCCATCTCCTAATTTCCATTCTTTTATAAATCGTCGCAAGTCAACTGGTTCGACCTACATGAGGTGACTTGTGGGCACTCTATAAACACAGGTGTGCTGATTGAAGCTTCATTCTGATCATAAATCTACAAACTGTTCCTGAAGCACAGCCAGAAAATAAGATGTTTTTCAAGTAGCTCAGTATGTTAAACCACAATAAACCATGACAGCCTTTGTAATATTTATTGCACAAACATATTGGGTGCTGATGTGCACACATCATAAGAATTTAGTTTCAATCCAACACACAAAGGGAGATGTATCCCTGGATAGATAACATTACTGGCACCAACACAAGCCCTCCCAATTTAATTACCTACTCCTTTACAAGGCATAATTCAAAATACAGAGCAAGGTATATGTGATGGAATTTTGAAAGTGTTTGCCAATACAGCATTCCCACAAACAGAGTCAGAGAGTCATACAGCATGGAAATAAGCACTCAAGTCCAATTCATCCATGACGACCAAGATATTCCATCCAAGTTAGTCTCATATGCCCGAATTTGACCCACATTCCTCCAAACCTTTGCTATCCATGTACCCATCAAAATATTTTTTATTCTATTATCTACGTGCATCTATTTCTACCGAATCTGCATCCAGCACCCGTTCAGGTATTGCCATCCAGATTTGCTCCGTAATATAATAAAACAGTTCATAAATTTGATTAACAAGCTAAAAAAATCTATAGGATGCAGTTGCAGAGCAGCCAATTCTCACGCATTGAGCGTGAGAATCACACATTTCGCCAAATTCTCACGCTCACACGTTGATCAACGAGCATTTCAAAACTGCATGGGCCACGGGTGTTGGAGAGCCGGGGCGGAGGGACGGATGGAGCGGCGGGGCGGGGGCAGATGCGGACGGGGAGCCGGGGCTGGCGAGTGTTTGCGAGGTTGGCGAGTCGCTCGCTGCAGCTCCGACCATGGAGCAGCCTCAGTGCAAGAGTCCCGGGCGTTCGTCGGAAGCGTTGCGCCGCTGCCGTGAGTCTCTGTGCCGAATTCGCCATGGTGACCGGCATGGACCAGGCAGTGGCTCGGTGCATCCTGGAGGACAACCAGTGGCTGCTGGAAGTAGGTACCAAGCACTGGGTAGAAGCGGTAGAAGATAGTGGCCTTGAAATGGGGGTGGTTGGAGAAAGCATCCTGTTTTCCTGCTAGATTTTCACTTACTGTAACTGCAGGAAAAATGTTCCCAATGTTGGGGAAGTTCAGAACCAGGGGTCACACAGTTCAAGAATAAGGGGTAGGCCATTTAGGACTGAGATGAGGACAAACTTTCTTCACCCAGAAAGTTGTGAATCTATGGGCCACAGAAGGCAGTGGAGGCCAATTCACTGGATGTTTTCAAGAGAGAGTTAAATTTAACTCTTGGGGCTAGCGAAATTAAGGGATATGGGGGAAAAACAGGAAATAGGTACTGATTGGCAGTGCTGGCTCGAAGGGCCGAATGGCCTATTCCTTCACCTATGTTTCTATGGTTGAGTATATGGCAATAAATCTCGATCACTTGATTTTGAAGCATTCATGCATGGTGGAGGTATAATGCAGTGATAGAGTGATACAGTGTGAAAACAGGCCCTTCGGCCCAACTTGCTCACACCTGCCAACATGTCCCAGCTACACTACCTGCTTTTGGTCCATATCCCTCCAAACCTGTCCAATCCATGTATCAGTCTGTTTCTCAAATGTTGGGATAGTCCCTGCCTCAACTTCCTCCTCTGGCAGCTTGTTCCATACACCCACCGCCCTTTGTGTGGAAAAAGTTACCCGTAAAAAACTACCTCTTAAAAATACTTCAAACAAAAAACATTGAAATGATACTTCTACGATGCACTAAAACATGATTTTAATACATCAAATTTCAAAAAGTCCCTATCGTGGGGGGGAACACCCCCCTACCACACCCTCCGCCCACTTGGTTGTTCCACTCCCTCACCGGGTACCCCCAAGGCCAGTGATCAGTGATTGCTCAACCCCCCCACTTTCAAAAATGCTCCGAGGCCCCTGGTTCAGACGGAGAGTACTGCCAGATGTGAGCAGATAACTGAGGCCAGTTGTCCATGATGTCTGGATCCCAATGCTCAGCGCTTCGTGTTTCGGAGTTGGCTAATGTTATTGATTTGTAATTATCCTGATTTGTAATTAGTTGACAAAACCTTAAGTTATTAATCCGGAATATCCAGGGGGATGGGATAAGTGTAATATTAAAATGACATGCAAGGTGTCAGGCTGTCTGTCACAACATACAGCCCCGATAACCCATTATTTCCTTCAGTTAAATATTGGGAAGGTAGCTCTATTGTCATTTGCCACTCAACTATTATGTTTGTTTACCTCACTGACTATTTCTAACCCCCCCCCCCCCCCCCAATTCCTTTGACAGGTTGAATAGAAATGTCCCCAATCTCATTATTTTATTAATTGAACATGTAGATGAACATCCTCAAGGAGTGTAATCAGATGTAAAATGATTCAGATGCGATGTTTAAGAGCTTGTTCAAAGAAGGGACATATTTTAAAGGAGTGACAGAGATACTTGCAGGGGAATGTGTGAGGAGTTTATTATTTGTCTTTAGTTTTAGCTTGAACCAGGACATCTGAAGATTCAAAATTTAATATAGTAATTGTGCTGATACTGACTCCAACCACCCACGTAATGAATATCATCCATTCCAGAGGTTTTATTTCCCTGATACCATTTAAACTTCACTTGGATTTCAAACACTTCAATGTAAAAGCAATTGGGAATGGGGAGCATTGGAACAAAAATTTGCCCTCGTACATATTAATTGTAATATAATGATGTATGCATGTTGGTAGGTGTAATCAAAACAAAGATATTTTTATCATTGTTGTGTTATGAATACCACATTAAATATTATGTGCTCTCAAGATCACATGAAATAGAATATTATTGCTTAAATATATCGTTATTGGACTTTACATGTCGGAAAAGTCCCGGCTGAGAGGAAGACAGCAAATTACTGAAAATATTGAGGGTGAAAATGACTTCAGGACAGTTTGTTAGGAAAATGAAGGAAATGATAACAGAATACTTATACAGCTGAGTGAGTATAATTTTATGGATGAGAAATTGTGTTCAACCAATTGATGACTTCTTTGACAAAGTAACTAGCATGTTAGATAACAAGGAAGTCAATGGATGTAGCAAATTTTGTTATATTACGTGAAGTGCCCCATAAAAGATTACCGCATTAGATAAGCACCTGTGGACTTGAACGTAATAGGTTAAGTTCAGCGGGTCAGATGTGGGCCAGATATATTGTTAGTGTAGAGGGGTTAGGAGCAAGCCAAGTGTGCATCCAGAGTCAAGGTCTGGAATAGTACTAGGTGTGCAGTCAAAGCTGGGACAATGGGAGTGTTCAGTACTGGGAACCTAAGCAGGTAATCAGTTATGATCAGGGTAGAATAGGGGGCCAGGTGTAAGGCTGGACTCAGGGTCAGGAATGAGGGAAGGTATGCAACTGGAATCAGGGTCAGGAGTGGTACCAGGTGTGCAGTGAGACCCAGGTTGGTCAAAATGGGCCAAGTGCTTGATTATAATCTGATTTCCATACATGAATACACTAAGATCATTCATGTTTTGCACCTGTTGATCAGAGCCTGACTGTACTGTGGAATGTAATTAGGAATGTAATTTAGCCTAACCTTATTCATAGCTAATCCAATTTAAAGCATAAATATTGCATTCAAGTGTAAGTCAAAAGACTAACTACAGTATGCACCAGATTGCACAATTTCCAGCAGAAAAATGCAAAAGCTCCGTATTAATGGGAGGGGGGGGAGGGTAAGGGGCGGAGGGTGTCCCCCCTCCCATTAATACGGAGCTTTTGCATTTTTCTGCTGGAAATTGTGCAATCTGGTGCATACTGTAGTTAGTCTTTTGACTTACACTTGAATGCAAATTTTTGTTCCAATGCTCCCCATTCCCAATTGCTTTTACATTGAAGTGATTGAAATCCAAGTGAAGTTTAAATGGTATCAGGGAAATAAAACCTCTGGAATGGATGATATTCATTACGTGGTTGGTTGGAGTCAGTATCAGCACAATTACTATATTAAATTTTGAATCTTCAGATGTCCTGGTTCAAGCTAAAACTAAAGACAAATAATAAACTCCTCACACATTCCCCTGCAAGTATCTCTGTCACTCCTTTAAAATATGTCCCTTCTTTGAACAAGCTCTTAAACATCGCATCTGAATCATTTTCCATCTGATTACACTCCTTGAGGATATGGACCAAAAGCAGGTAGTGTAGCTGGGACATGTTGGCAGGTGTGAGCAAGTTGGGCCGAAGGGCCTGTTTTCACACTGTATCACTCTATCACTGCATTATACCTCCACCATGCATGAATGCTTCAAAATCAAGTGATCGAGATTTATTGCCATATACTCAACCATAGAAACATAGGTGAAGGAATAGGCCATTCGGCCCTTCGAGCCAGCACTGCCAATCAGTACCTATTTCCTGTTTTTCCCCCATATCCCTTAATTTCGCTAGCCCCAAGAGTTAAATTTAACTCTCTCTTGAAAACATCCAGTGAATTGGCCTCCACTGCCTTCTGTGGCCCATAGATTCACAACTTTCTGGGTGAAGAAAGTTTGTCCTCATCTCAGTCCTAAATGGCCTACCCCTTATTCTTGAACTGTGTGACCCCTGGTTCTGAACTTCCCCAACATTGGGAACATTTTTCCTGCAGTTACAGTAAGTGAAAATCTAGCAGGAAAACAGGATGCTTTCTCCAACCACCCCCATTTCAAGGCCACTATCTTCTACCGCTTCTACCCAGTGCTTGGTACCTACTTCCAGCAGCCACTGGTTGTCCTCCAGGATGCACCGAGCCACTGCCTGGTCCATGCCGGTCACCATGGCGAATTCGGCACAGAGACTCACGGCAGCGGCGCAACGCTTCCGACGAACGCCCGGGACTCTTGCACTGAGGCTGCTCCATGCAGAAAAATGCAAAAGCTCCGTATTAATGGGAGGGGGGACACCCTCCGCCCCTTACCCTCCCCCCCTCCCCACCCCCCCCACCCCCCCCCCCCCCCCCCCACCCCCCCCCCCTCCATCGCTTCGCTCTCTCGGGCTTGGTCTCTTGCAATTTCTCATTCCCAACTCTCACTCAATGTTGGCAGCCCTGCAGTTAATATAAAAAAATAATCAATACATGCTGGAAATATTCAGCAGGTTAGGCAGCAGCTACAGAGACAGAAATAGAGTTGATGTTGCAGGCCAATATCAGAAATGTTTCTTTTTGAACATATGATACTTGATTTGTTGCCTATCCCACAATATTGTGCTTTTGTACCTTTAGTGGATAACGCTTGGCTAGGCTAATCTGCTGTGGATTAGAATTGCTTGCTTTAAAAGAAAAAACAAGGATCTTTCACACCTATTTTAAAAGGCAGACAAAAGTCTGCATTCCCAAAGCACGCCTGGAGTGGAAGTGGAGAATTTTGTGCTCGGGTCTCTGGAGGGATACTTAAACCTACAACCTACTGACTCGTAACTGGATATAAAACTACTCCCAAGGTACTGGCATATATATCCCTTTGAAATATTTGAAGAAGAAGAATTTAGCTAGTATTTTTGAAAACTTTGAAACAGATACACTTGCAAAAGAAATGTGCACCTAATCAAGTCAGTGTTCCCACAAAAAAAAACGATTGCCATGTTTCATCAGGGTGGATCAAGGGTTAAGAGTCTCTCTGGCTTAGCGGGTCAAGAGTTTAAAGATAAATTTCAGATTAGAGGTTCTGGCAGAGCAACAGTACTTAAAGGGGAAAGAATATTTGGCTGGAAGTACTTACGTGAATAATTATGTTGCTAACATCTTTCAAGATAACAAGGCCAACATTGTCCTGTCACCCATTCTGTGGAGTGGTCCCAAGAGTAATAAAACCATTAACCTGCTATCCAAACAATGCATGGCCAGGCCGTGGGTCAGACCTACAGACCCTGTTCTCAAGGGCACACTTAAAACTAAAGAATTAGGAGGGCAGAACTAACAAATGGAGTTGGAAATAAACAGAGGCCTGCTTGAAAGATGGAGTAGCTCACAGCTACCAAATCTGTTCACAGTGGGGAGGAGGGGGGTGGGGGGCATATAGCTGAAGTTCCCCGGCAGGCCAGACAGACGGAGAAAGTCACACCAGGTTCCCGTGAAAAGAAACAAATTGGTGACCGGTACCTCTCTTCCCCATCAGCACACATCCCTAATATGTCAGCAGGGTTAATCCATCTGCTAACGGCATTCCAACTCCCTGACTCACCCTCCAGGTAAAAACTAAATGGCTCCTCTGCTCACAGCGCTGGCATTCCTGCCTCTGACTGTTTGTTTATGGAACAACATATTCCCCATTATCTAAGCTGTTGAAATATGCTGTCAGGCAGCTGTCAGATAAAGATGTTAGGAAGGGAGAGGGATGCTAGCTCTGAGAAAGTCATCTAGCTCCCTGGGTCTGTGATCCTGGGCCACCTGCATGAGGCAGAAATACCACAGTGGTGTGGTTATAATCAAGTGCTTTACTATCCATCACCAGTCTCGCATCTACGGCATGAATGTCATATTAAAAGGGCAGCAAATGTTTAAATATGGTGGGTTGATAGTGAAACAGAGACCAATTCATCCAGTGGCGGTCAGTTCATACAGTGCAGAGAAAGTCAGTGGAACTTAATGTATAGGATTAAGCCAAGCAAGACAGAGTGCATGGGAAGAGAGCTATACCTACTACCTTGCTTAAGGTCACAGACAGGATGAAAACCTTCAGATTATCAATCTGAAGAAGGGTCTCGACCTGAAGCGTCACCCATTCCTTCTCTCCAGAGATGCTGCCTGCCCCGCTGAGTTACTCCTGCATTTTGTGCCTATCTTCATTAACCATGTTCCATGCAGGGAATCATAGACTCTCATGTCCAGGAAATAGGTCCTTAATCAGCTCATCACATCCACGCTGACCCTATATACTAATCCTCTTTACGATAGATTTCAATGCTTTGGGAGATTTAAGTGCATATCTAGATACTTCTTGGCTGCTACTCAGTGAAGGGGAACCTTGCCTTGGAATCAGAGGTTATGGGCTTAGGTTCTGCGCCACAGAACTAGACAAAAGGTCCAGGCTGACTCCAATGTGTTTCTGAGGTAGATGCGGAGCTGAGTTGAGACATTAAAGCCAAAGAATATCAAGTCTGAATGAAAAAGATCCCAAGGCATTATTTAGAAAAGAGCAGGACAGGGCAATACAGATAACATACTGGGCAAGATTAGCAAGTTTGCTGATGATACAAAAGTTAGTGGTTTAGCAGATAGTGAAGATGGTTGTGAAAAATTGCAGCAGGATCTGGATTGATTGGCCATGTGGGGCGGAGGAATGGTTGATGGAATTTAATACAGGGAAGTGTGAGGTGTTGCATTTTGGAAGTCGAACAAGGGCAGGACCTACACAGTCAATGGTAGGCCTCTGGGTAGTGTTGTAGAGCAGAGGGATCTAGGAGTACAGGTGCATTTGTCCTTGAAGGTCGAGTCGCAGGTAGATAAGGTGGTCAAAAAGGCTTTTGGCATTTTGGTTTCATCAATCAGTGTATTGTGTATAGAACTTGCTAAATGTATCTTTTGTATCTAAGTTGGGAGGTCATGTTGCAGTTGTATAAGATGTTGGTGAGACCGCATTTAGAATATTGTGTTCAGTTCTGGGCACGATGTTATAGGATATTGTCAAGCTTGAAAGGGTTCAGAAAAGATTTACGAGGATGTTGCCAGGACTAGAGGGTGTGAGCTATAGGGAGAGGTTGAGTAGGCTGGGTCTCTATTCCATTGAGTGTAGGAGGATAAGGGGAGATCTTATAGAGGTATATAAAATCATGAGAGGAATAGATTGGGTAGTTGCACAGAGTCTCTTGCCCAGAGTTGGGGAATCGAGGACCAGAGGACATAGGTTCAGGTGAAGTGGAAAAGATTTAATAGGAATCCGAGGGGTAACATTTTCACGCAATGGGTGGTGGGTGTATGGAACAAACTGCCAGAGGGGGTAGTTGAGGCTGGGACTATCCCATCGTTTAAGAGACAGTTAGACAGGTACATGGATAGGACAGATTTAGAGGGATATGGACCAAGCGCAGGCAAGAGGGACTCGTGTAGCTGGGACATTGTTGGCCGGTGTGGGCAAGTTGGGCCAAAGGGCCTGTTTCCACAAGGTATCACTCTATGAATCTATGACATGATCAATATTTATTCCCAAACAAAACGTAAGAGATTATTGAGTCTCTATCACTTTATTATTATGGAATCCAAATCTTCCCTTTCTCGCTGTGAAATGGAATATACTGAGGTAGGTTTATAGAGTGGTCGAATACTCGCATCTCTATCTACAAAGGCAGAACATTGTAATAAATGATAAAGAATCAAAATGAAACCTCCAATCACAAAGGAAGTTGCTTTCCAGATGCGAGAATGTTGACATTCAGGGTGTAATGTTATTTCACTCAGGGTGTGCCCAGATCAGTACCATCAGGACATCCTACTAATTAAGACACTTAAGCAATAATATACATTTAAAACCCTCTGCAATTCAGCTGCAATTCAAATCAAATTAAAATCGTTGTAATTATGTGATTGTAGGTAACTAAACCCTCTAAAGCAAGGTGAACCCCGGTGTTGGTTTTAATGAGGCACCAATTTTCATTTTGAACATTTTCAGCTCGGAGCTTCACAATAAGCCACAGTGAAAATGAAGGATCCCCCAGCTAACCTTTCCACGCAACATGTCCTACTCACATTCCCATCAACCCCCTCCCCACTAATTCTCCCACTCACCCACACACCAGTGGCAATTTATAGCAGCCAATTACTCCACGAACCTGCACGTCTCCGAGATATGGGAAGAAATCAAAGCAACCAAGGGAAGCCAACGTGAAGAGCGTGCAAACTCTACACATACAGCATCTGAGGTCAGGATCGAATCACGGTCTCCGCGCTGAGGGTCATAGATTCTACCAGCTGACATTTAACGATAAAACCTAAAGGGGATTCACAGCACCATTATCCAAAATGGGTATTGGTAGGACATGTGAAATACTAACTAGGGCAGAAATGGAGTAGCAGAGACAGAAATCACCATCGTGGGGCTGGCCAGCCTCGGAGCATGGGGAGCGGTGGTGGCTCGCTGCTGCGGCCCGACCCCGGAGCTCGGAAGCTCCAGCTGCAGACCGGTGGACTTTCGGGGTATCGGGAGCTCGCGGGTCCGGGTGGGAGACTGCTTTTCGGAGCTGCCGCAACGCAACTTCTCCAGCCCGTGTCGCTGGTTTGGAACGACCCGGAGCGGGGCCGTACATCGCCCGGCGCGGCTTTAATGGCCGCAGGACATTCCAGCGCCCGCCGGGGGCTCCAACTTCATGACATTTAGACCTGGAGGGGGGCCGTACATCGCCCGGCGCGGCCTAAAATGGCCGTGGGACTTACCATCACCATGGGAGTTTCGTTTGAGCCTCACTGAGGTTCAAATGACATGTAATAAATATTGTATTGTATTATTGTGTTGTAAATGAATGGCAGACTTGTAGGAAGCAAGCAGCTGATACATAATCACCAGTAAATGT
Source organism: Amblyraja radiata (assembly GCF_010909765.2). Lineage (NCBI taxonomy): Eukaryota > Metazoa > Chordata > Chondrichthyes > Rajiformes > Rajidae > Amblyraja > Amblyraja radiata. The sequence continues at coordinate 48,307,348 of NC_045962.1, read as the reverse complement.
CAAGAAGTCAGCAATGCATGGGCAGAGTATGTTGGAGGAGCTCAGACACTTCAAGCATAACCAGGCTATAGAAGATTACATGACTGAGGAGGAACATGGATGAAAAGAGTACTGTGTGACCGGGAGCTGAAGTCAGTCCATCACAGGTATGAGTCTGCTGGGCAAATGAAATTTGGCACACATTCAGATTTGACATCAGACAAAACATTGGATGTTGTGGGCAGCCAGTGGAGCTCAGAAGAAGTGAAGGCTTGAAATAACAGCATCAGAGCTAGTGGCTCAGCAGTTAAGAAGTTGATTCAGAAGTCAATGACAAACTTTAAGCAGGGTCTTTACAGCTCCCTGAAGGTTCCTTATTGCCATTCTTGTCCAGTTATGGTGACCCTTTAAGATTCATCTTTAGCTATACGTTCACCGACTTTCAACAGGCAACAACCAGAGAAAGAAGCAGAACCCGTGTTGCACGTAGACTTCAAGGCAGATTTGGCTCTGTTGTACTGATCCGCGTCTGAAGAGTTTGCCAGAAGATAGATACAAAAAGCTGGAGTAATTCAGCGGATCAGACAGCATCTCTGGAGAAAAGGAATAGGTGACATTGTGGGTTGAGACCCTTCTTCGCTGAGTTACTCCAGCTTTTTGCATCTATATTTAATTTAAACCAGCATCTTCAGTTCCTTCCTACACATGAAGAGTTTGCCAACTGGCTTAATCATCTAAGAGGCAAATAATTGCCCTATAAATGCAATGAACAGAAGCCCATTCGTGTGCTCCAATCACCCACTCTGGATGGGAATGTGGGGAGAACAAAATAGAGCTCATGCCAGTGGGTGATTGATGGTTGGTGCATATTTGGTGGCAGAGGGGCTTGTTTCCATCATAAAAATAGGTATACTTAATTCATCACAGCTCTCGCTGGAACAATACTATCGCTGGGAAGAATGGTGTGTGACATTCCCAGACATATCTGGAGACCATATTGCCAAGCGTGAACAAATGTGGATATTGTTCAAAAAAGCATTTGGGCTGCAGAGGGATGAAGCCAGATGGTGATATGGTGAAGTCAAGTGTTAGCACTGAAGCTGGAGATCTGGCACTGTGCTGTTGCCACGAAGAATAGGTGAAGAGGATGGACCTAGGAAGGAGTGCCCAAGGATGTATGTGGAAAAGAGAAAGAAGCCACTGAAAGCCATCTTGCCTGTGGCTATTATTAACAAAGTATCTTCAACTTCCCTAAAAGTCCAGGAATTTCAATTTCTTTGTGGGATCATTCCAGAAATGAAGAAACTTCAAAAGCTCTGCATAGCTAATCAAGCAGAGACATGTCTTTAGAAACGCCATGCAAAGGCAAGTTCCTTCTCTTACACACGGAGGGAGCAGTGCAGGCACCACTTTAGATAGGTCCTCACACAAAATCTGCATAGCAGCAGTCTCCCTTCTTTCAGATCTTCAGCCAAAGGGGGAACGGCCACTTGTGTAGTTCGATTGGATTAATATTCTATTCGAAAGGTTAATCCACAGGAAATTGCTAAAGGAGCGAGAATAGAAATTACAAATTATAAAGTAATTGTTTTGAGGAACAAGAGCTAAATAGCAACTGCAAAAGGTTTTTAAAAGTCACTTAGCTAACTTAATTTTTAAAAAGTAATAGAAAAACAACTTTTCCAGGAGCCAGTACAGTAAACCCTTGCTTTAACGTACCCTTTTGTACCGGATTTTGAGCGGACAGCAGCCCCATTCGCACCACATCCCCGTACCCAGACTTGCAAGATGCACCAGCGAGCCCTTCTTCACCCACTGCACAGTTCAGTTGATGCGGCTGTTGTTGCGGCTCATGTTGTAGCCCCTGGGGACAGCGCTTTCTTCAGGCCACCGCCACTGATAGGACGTGCTCGGTCACCATGGGGCTCCCGCTCCTCTCACCAGCTGCCGCTTCTCCCTGTCGGCCATCGCTTTGTTCCGCTCGGCCTCATCCCCCCTCCCCCCCTCCCCCGCTCCACTGCCACCTCCATCTTCTCTCATCATTAAGTCCACTCGAACTCTGCCCCCCCCCGCACCGCCACCTCCTGCTGCTTCTCCCCCGGTCGGCAGGCATCTGGTAAAGGGAGAGGAGGAGGCCTCATGTCTGCCTCATGGCCAACTCTTCGTGGTGCTCAGACGTGGCAGTTCTAAATAACTCCTGCTCTCCGCACCTGGAACACCTGGCGGTGAAGTGCCGCCCCTTCTACCTACCGAGGGAATACACCTCAATCATCCTGACCGCGGTCTACATCCCACCCCAGGCAGACGTGTCTGGCACTGGAGGAGCTGCACGCGTGGTCAACAAGCACAAGGCAGCTTACCCCGAGGCATTTATCACCATAGCCGGGGACTTCAACAAAGCCAACGTGAAAAACTCTCCCAAACTACCATCAACATGTCTCCTGCAACACCAGAGTCCTTGATCACCGCTATACGACCATCAAGGGTGCCTATCGCACTATCCCTCGCCCTCACTTCGGGAAACCCGACCATTCTGCGGTGCTGCTTCTTCCTGCATACAGGCAGCAACTGAAGATTGCATCACCAGAGGTGAGGACTGTGCACAGGGCGTATTCCCTTTCTGGTCGGGGGAGGCAGAGGAACAACTACAGGACTGCTTTGAATCTGTAGGCTGAGCAATGTTCAAGGACTCGGCAACGGACCTAAATGAATTTGCCACAGTCGTTACAGACTTCATAAGGAAAAGTGTGGAGGACTGTGTTCCAACAAAAACCTTCCGAGTGTTTCCTAACCAGAAGCCTTGGATGAACCATGATATCCGCATTCTGCTGAAGACAAGATCCCGGGCTTTCAGGTCTGGTGACGCAGAGGTCTATAAGAAGTCCAGATATGACCTTGACAAGGCCATCAAAAAGACCATGAGGGGCTTCCGCTCAAAGCTGGAGGATGAGGCGGATGTTCGGCAACTGTGGCAGGGCTTGAATGCCATCACCTCTTACAAGGCTAAATCAGGAGGCAGCTCAAGCGACAGTGAAGCATCACTCCCTGACGAGCTCAATGCATTTTACGCACACTTTGATAGAGAGAACACTGATGTGCCTCCCCGAGCCCCCATTCGCCCTGATGGTATTACAGTCACAGTCACAGAGGCCGACGTCAGAAGATCCTTCGGGGGGTGAACCCTCGGAAAGCACCTGGACCTGATGGTATACCCGGTCGAGTTCTCAAAACCTGTGCAGACCATATGGCAGGGGTTTACGCGGACATTTTCAATCTCTCACTGCTGATACCATCATCCCCTCCAAGCTGGTTACGATTGCGGTCGGTGTTGCCTTTCCGGTCGCGAGGGGGGCCCCCGGTGGGGGTCCCTCTACGCAGGGATTCTCCCCCTCTACATTGGGTACCTGGGGTGGAGGGTATTGCACCGAGGTGTTCCCTGCAACCTGTTTCTCTCATGGTTCAGACTCGCCAGCCGCCTGCCACTTTTGCGGGCTGGAAGAGTCTGTGTACCACGTGTACATGGAGTGCGTGAGGCTGCAGCCACTGTTTGAATACCTAAAGGGGCTGCTCCTTGCCTTCTGGCTGCATTTTTCACCCACCATCCTCATCTTTGGACACCCTGTGCGTAGGGGAGAGAGTAGGGCTGAAGATGTCCTGGTTGGGTTGCTCCTGGGCCTGGCCAAGCTGGCCATCCGCGAGTCAAGGCGCCAGACGGTGGAGGGCTCTACCCGAGCCGGCTGCCTGCCTCTTTTCCGGGGTTACGTCCGTGCCTGGGTGAGGTTAGAAAGGGAATACGCCCTGTGCACGGGCACCCTGAGGGAGTTCCGGGACCGCTGGGCTCCGCAGGGTGTTGAATGTATCCTCAATAAGGATTGTAACATAGTTGTATTGTAGTTTACTATGGATATATGTTTGTATTGTATTATGGTGGTGGGTTCTGGCTTGTTTTATTGTCGTAAAATAAAAAGCTGGTTACGAAACTCACGGAACTGGGTCTCTGCACATCCCTCTGCAATTGGATCCAAGACTTCTTCATCCACAGAACACAGTCTGTTGGAATTGGCAGAAATACTTCATCCTCAGTAACAATCGGTACGGGAACACCTCAAGGCTGCGTGCTCAGCACCCTGCTTTACTCACTCTATACTCATGACTGTGTAGCCAGACATAGTGCGAACTTCATTTTCAAGTTCGCTGACGACACCACCGTTGTGGGACGAATTACAGATGGTGATGAGTCAGAGTATAGAAGTGAGATCGACCGACTGACCATATGGTGCCAACACAACAACCTGGCTCTTAATATCAGCAAAACCAAAGAACTGATTGTGGACTTTGGAAGAGGAAGGATGAAGACCCACAATTCTGTTACGATGGTGAAGAGAGTCAAAAACTTAAAATTCCTGAACCTGCATATTTCCAACGATCTTTCCTGGATCCAGCACACTGATGCAATCATAAAGAAAGCACATTAGCTCCTCTACTTCCTGAGAGGATTACGGAGATTCGATATGTCAAAGAGGATTCTCTTGAACTTCTACAGGTGCACAGTAGAGAGCATACTGACTGGTTGCATCGTTGCCTGGTTCAGCAACTTGAACGTCCAGGAGCGGAAAAGACTGCAAAAACACTGCCCAGGCCATCACTGGCTCTGACCTCCCCACCATCGAAGGAATCTATCGTAATCACTGCCTCAAAAAGGCAGCTAACATCATCAAAGACCCACACCATCCTGGCCACACACTCATTTCACCACTGCCATCGGAAAGAAGGTACAGGAGCCTAAAAACTGTAACGTCCAGGTTCAGGAACAGCTTCTTCCCTACAGCCATCAGACTATTAAACACTACAATCTCATAAGCTGTGAACTACAATAGACTATTATTATTATTATTATTATTATTGCACTGTTATTGTTTGTTCTTTTTTTTCCTGAGTTTTTGTTATATTATTTATTATGATTACATATTCTGTTGTGCTGCAGCAAGTAAGAATTTCATTGTTCTATCTGGGACATACAACAATAAAACACTCTTGACTTGAATTTTGAAGACGTCGAGAGAAAAAAGATGCGGTGGCAGAGGAGCGGACAAACCAATGGGTGTGAGGGGAGGGAGGCCCACGGTGAATGGGCGCGCTCTGTTAATAGCGGAGGATTGAAGAAAGCGCATCTTGCCAAGGACTACAACGTGAGTCACAACAGCAGCCATGTCAATTCCTGAAGAAGGGCTCGCTGGTGCAAACCAGCGACATCAGCGCCTAGTTTGAAGATGAGACAACATAAATTGCTGGAGTAACTCAGAAGACTGAATCGGTCTCAGGAAGGGTCCCGATGTCATCTATCCATGTTCTCCAGAAATGCCGCCGGACCTGCTTTGTTATTCCAGCACTTTGTGTCCTTTTGTGTATTAACCATCTGCAGTTCTTTGTTTCAACTACATACAATTATAATACCTTACTCAGTTATAGCGGATAATCGGCGATAAGGGACCCAATACCCCCCCACCCCCCCCGCCATGGTCCGTTATAACGAGGGCTGAGTGTACAGATTGAAATTCATTTATTGTCATGCACACAGGTGCAATGAAAATCCTTGTTCACATTAAGCTAATTGAGTAAACAGCATATATACAATAAATACAACAGTATGGAAGAATTGGAGAATGGTGCATAGATTGTAGTTCAATCTGAAGTTGTGAAAATAATACTAAACTACAAAAACCTGACACAAAGTGCTGTAGTAACTTAGCAGGTCAGACAGGGTCGAGTCGCTTCCTCAGACTGATTGTGTGTGGGGGGGGAGCTGAAAAAAGGTAACACAATTACTGAATAAGAGTATGCAACAGCATCTCTGTAAAGGGGGTGTGAATTAGGCGATTGGTTAAGAAGTCTGATAGCAGGGAAAGAAGCTGTTCTTAAGTTGGAACATCCAAGCTTTTACACACATATCTTCTCCCAAAAGGTCGAAGAAAGAAAGCGAAATGGCCAGGGGGACAGCATCCTAGATTCAGGAGACGGAATTTAAAAATGGTCCACTTCCCTCCAAGAAACATGGCCATCACACCATCGGAAGGATGTACTGTCCTTTGAGGGACTACAGCCCAATTTACCTGCACGGTAGCGGGATCCTCAAGGGTTAAATTACAACACATCTTGGCACAAACTACAGTACTTCTGAGCATAAAAGCTGAATAAATTAATATAAAAGGGGTGCTGATACGATTGGAACAAAATTATTGCTGTTAGTTGGAAAAAAAGTCTCAGATCTTCCAGGTGTGAAGTCTGGAAGCATTTCATACAGACGATACAGGAAACTTGATATAATTTTCTGCCAATGGCAAAATCTGCGTCAATTGTTAATTTTAAACCACAAACAGACTATTATTGTTAACCCATTGTATTAAGGGATATGAGACAAAGGCAAGTTCACAATGTTAAAGCAAATCCCACAAGGTACAAATGAGGGAGTGTGGCTACATCTCACTTTATGTTCTCATTGCATATCTAGCAAAAACACCTCTTGTAGTCCATTTGTAGAGTTCAATAAACATGATTCTAACATCGGGGAGGACCTGGAGGATGGGGGAGGGTAGGAGCTATGCTACACACCTCCAAATACCTGCTTCATCACCTGGCCTGGAGATTATCAGAAAAGCAAGCAGGAACAACAGCCACCAGGTCCACACTGACCATCAATCACCCATTTACACTAATCATACAGTTGTTATTATATTTATTTTTTTCTCTCCACATTCTCATCCATTCACCCCCATACACACACACACACATTCTACTGCCCACCAACACACTAGGGACAACCTACAGCTGCCAATTAACCCACTAACACAGATGCCTTTGGGATGTGGGAGGAGGCCAGAAAGCACGGAGGAAACATGTGGTCAAAGGGCAAACGTGCAAGCTACACACAGGCAGCACCAGAGGTCGTGACTGAACTTGGTCCCTGAAGCTGCGATACAGCAGTTCCACCAGCTGGACCACTATGCCGCACTCACGTTCTATAAATAAAAATAATTGAGTGGAAAACACTTTGAAGACACAGCAATGCAATGTAAAAGATGATAGATAAATGCACAAACCCAGACAATTCTTAGAAGCACTCAATAGAATTGTGAACCTCCTACACCAAATGATTTGACCTTTCATTTTTGGATTTGTTTTTCCATTCGTAAATGGATTTGGTATTTATGGAGCCGCCAAGTACTTTTGTCCATGAGCAGTGCAATTCCTGCAGCGATATAAGATGGCAGATGAGCAAAGGCTGGTTCATATAGCATGCCTTCAAAAAAATGGCAGATACAGTGTTGGAGGAAGGAAATTTCAGGACTAAAATCCCACAACATTAGGCAAACCGAGAAGCACAGACTTGGAGAAACGGAGCTGGAGTAGATGACAGAGCTCTCCTTTTCCAAGAAGTTGCTGGGGCAGCTCAGTGGTGCAGCTAGTAGAGCTGTGTAAAGGGACAATGGGTCAAGGCAGACAATGGTTTAAAGCAGACAGTGGGCTGAGGCAGATAGTGAGATGATGCTCAAGGTGGGTGATATATACAATGGTCAAGTGAAGGCTGACAGTAATTTGCACAAACAAATGACTTACCAAAAAGGCAAATGTTAACATCAATCTGATTCAAGAGTCAAGAATGAGGCACAGTGATTTTTGAGACTTGAATGTTCAGAGATGGGGGGAAAGAGAATTCTGGAAAACATTCCTGGAATCAGGTAAACATGACCCAAGGAAAGGTGTGGGAGGAGGCGAATGCAGTTTCAGCTACAGAGCTGCGAAAGAATAGTGGTGATGATTCATCTCTGGTTATTATCATGCAGGAAGTATGATCTTCTCAATTTTATGGGGTGAAGGTACAAATGAGAGGGGAGCTGGGCTGAAGAGTAATAAAGCCAGTTATAATCTTGGCATATCCTGGAACATTTTGGCCAATGGTAGACAGATCTTTGGTGCAACAGCTGGAGCCGCTGCCGCACAACTCCAGAGACCCAGGTTCAATCCTGACCTCTGCCATTGTCTGCATAGTGTCTGCACATTCTCCCAACAACTGATTGGTTTCCGGTTTCATCCCACATCACAGAGGCATGTGGGTCAGTGGGTTCATTGGCCACTGTAAATTGCCCCTGGTGTGTAGGTGAATAGTAGAATCTGGGGGTAGTTTAGGTAAAGTGGGGAGGACAAGAAAAGTGACTATTGGAAGGATTAGTGGGAATTGGCGGTTAATGGTCGGCGTGCACTCAGTCGGCCAAAGGGCCTGTTCCTATGTTGCATCACTCCAATTCCATGATCGGTTGAGATTGTCCCAAGTGGAGTTGTTAATAAAGTGGTTGAGATCTATGCCCAAGGCAACCACAGGATATGGTGTAAGAGTAGAGAGTAGATGGGATTAAGAGTAGAGAGTAAATACAAAGTGATCAAAGACAGCCTTCGCCCTCCATCATCTCCCATTTAGGACACCGTCCAAGATCCTAGAGAAGATCTTTACACAAATTGTAGAAGAATGAAAGACTGACAGAAGCTAGTTCTTCAAGTGTAAGAATGAATGAAAATCAGAGGTCAGTGAGCTGCAGTTTGAAAGCTGCCACTTAAGAGTGAGCAGGAAGTATGCAGATGGACAAAGCCAGGATTGACGCCCTGCTTCCCACCGATGGGGCAGTTCATCGAAACTCTGTCTGTGCAGCACTGACAATGAGATCCCCTTACACAGCCCCAGACACAGCCCCAGACACAGGCACAGTCTCCATTTCACACATCACCAGGAGCAACCTGCTGAAAAAGGTTCACGTTCAGCAAGATACAACTCACTGTATGCCATTCATAGAGGGGTTTAGAGTGCAGAAGCAGCCTTTCCATTTGTATTCCACCCACAACTTTTCACCACTGTACGCAACAGTGCTTTCCAGCTTATGGGCATTGTATTCATTTCCTTTGGGAATACCGGGTCATCACACAAAGTGCAGGGGCACGAGAGGCAGCCAGAAGTAGGTCTGAGTACCATGTGCAGGGTTACTTCGGGGTAACTGGGGATACTGTCCCCAAAAGCTGAAGGCAAATTTAAACGCAAAGGTTATAAAGGATGCAGCACAGAAACGTGACCTTTGGCCCACTAAGTCCGTCCCAACCATTTACACTAATCAAACATTAATCCTTTTTTATTCTCCCCACATTCTCACAAATTGCCCCAGAATCTACCATGTTAATTTGCACGTTGCAGAGCCCATGAAGGGAACCCTGCAGCGAATGAGCACTGGGCCCTGAAACCACCAGCTCTTCACTGAGCTTCGGCCATTCTCCCTGACACAGGGGGATACAAATGACAGCCAGGAATTCCAATGGCACTGCCTACGGTCCTTACACACATCAATGAGGCCCTGACCCTCAACCATTTAACTCAGGCAAAAGTGCCTCTCAGTGACCCAGTCTAAAATTTAAGGTTAAAAAGCAGTAAACTTGGGCTGGAAACTGCAAGACTGTGAAATTCCTCTGATGCAGGACTGTGTGACTGGAATGGACAGCGTTGAGATTGCGATGAAGATAAGTGCTACCTGAATTCCAGTGAAACAACCTTTTCATTAAAGGCTCTGGTAACGCAGTAATGCTGCTTCACATCTTAATACTGAACAATACACGGTCTTAACATTGGTGCATCAACACCCGAATACCAGCAGATGCTGAAGCATCTTTTGCAAAATATATATTTCCAGGGCTGCCAACTCTCACACATTGAGCGTGAGACTCACGCATTTCACGCGGCTCTCACGCTAATAAAAAAAATGTATATAAATAAAGTCACGAACCATTCAATTCGCCCAAGGCTTCCAGATCTCCTTCACACTCACCAATGAGAATAGTTTTCTGTCGGCAGGTTTCCCGTAAAGAAAGAGCAATTTGATTGGCTTAAGCCCATCGCACACTATTTAAAATGGCAATGTAACTGCAATGATAATGATTCCATTTGGCATTCATGGAACCAAAATCTGCAGGTGCTGGAAATTCAAAATGAAGCAAAAATTGTTTTAGAGGTGAGTAAAAACCATGAGGGGAATATATAAGGTGAATGCATAGTCTTTTCCCCGGGATATGTGATTCAAGAACTAGAGGGCATTGGTTTAAAGCAGGGGTGTCAAACTACCTGCCCGCGGGGCCACGTCCAGCCCGCGAAGAGGTCCAATTGGGCCCGCGGGACGATTTAGGGAGAAAAAAAAGTTGTTTAGTGTCTAAACTAAACTACACATTCCCGTGCAGATGGTGTGATAGGTGAGACACGGCGGTATTCCCAGCACCGACCCCTGAGGCACCGTTCACACCTCCCACCCTCACCTCCAGCGGTTCTGTGTCCGTTGGCCGCTCTGTCCACACCCCATGGAGTTTTAACCCCGGCCCAGACCCAGGAGTGGACTGGCATCGGTGCCGCCTCCGAAGCCGTGGGGATAAATCTCGGGGTAAGGCTCCACTCCGATGCCCGACCCCCGGGTCACTGACCCTCACCTCGCCTGGACCCCAGCTGGACACAGAGCACCTGGGCCGGCCCGCATTCCCGGGGGGGCTGGGGGAAGAGACGGGGGGGGGGGGGCAGGGGAGGGGAGAGGGAAACACTCCCGGACGTTGCCAAGTCTCCCAATTTCCGCTCACTCCGGGTGTTGTCACCGCTCACTGACACACACTCTCATACACAACCTAACACACACTGACACACACAAGGTTTAAAGCGATATGGGCCAAAAACGGATAAATGGGACAAGTTTAGATGGAGCATTATGATCTGCATGGACAAGTTGGGATAAAGGGCCTGTTTCCATGCTGTAAAACTATGACACATTGTAGAAAGGGTGCAATTGCTCTGGAGAGGATCTAGGGGTAATTTATGAAAATGTTGGCAGTGCTGACATTTTTTTTTCACCTTGAAGAAAGATTTGATAACTGGGATTGTATTCTCTGCAGCAACAGAGATGAAGAAAATACTTAGTTGAGGTGAATAATATTATGAGAATAGGACCTGTTTTGCTTAACAAAGAGTGTAGGAAGGAACTGCAGGTGCTGGTTTATACTGAAGATAGACACAAAAATCTGGAATAACTCAGCGGGACAGGCAGCATCTCTGGAGAAAAAGAATGGGTGATGTTTCGGGTCGAGACCTTCAGACTGAAGAGGTTGAAAACCAGCCATATAGATGTAAAACACAATGACTGGAGATGTGTGTTATCCAACTAAGGGCAGAAATCAGAATCATGTGTTCATCTTTATTGATGTGATACCATAATAAATATATTACAGAAAAAATAATTTAATTGGGTGGCAAGGTGGCGCAGCGGTAGAGTTGCTGCCTTACAGCACCACAGACCCAGATTTGATCCTGACTATGGGTGCCGTCTGTACAGAATTTGTACATTCTCCCTATGACCACATGGGTTTTCTCCGGATATCCCGGTTTCTCCCACATCCAAAAGAAGTGCAGGTTTGTAGGTTAATTCTGTAAATTGTCCCAGGCGTGTAGGATAGAACTGGTGTATGGTAGATTGCTGATCAGTGTGGACTTGGTGGGCCGATGGGCCTGTTTCCATATATATGTTTTACATATATATCTTAATTTCATTGAACCATATACTTGGTTGAATATGTGGCATTATTTTTGTCTTGTTTCCATATTCAAAGGGTAAGGTTGGCGTAAGAACAGTGGTGGAAGTCCGACTCCTCTTGCCTTGTTTCTATGGGGTTTTTTCTCTATATTTATGCATAACGGCATGAATTATAATCTGATTTCCATACATGAATATACTAAGGTCATTCATGTGCTGCACCTGTTGATCAGAGCCTGGCTCTACTGTGAAATGTAATTAGGAATGTAATTTAGCCTAACCTTATTCATACCTAATCCAATTTAAAGCATGAATGTTGCATTCAAGCGTAAATTAAAAGACTCGCTACAGTATGCACCAGATTGCACAATTTCAAGCTGAAAAATGCAAAAGCTCTCTACCATAGGACACCCTCTACTCCCCTTTCCCATCAGAAAGAAGATACAAAAGCTTGAAAAATATACCACCAGGCGCAGGAACAGCTTCTTCCCCTGTTATCAAACTTCTGAATGGTTCACACATACACGAGGGTGTAGTCCTAATCCTCCAACACATTGCGGACATTGGACTTTTTCCCTTGAACTCAAAGCTACAATGCTAAAAACTATTTTCTGCATGCTGGTATTTTTCTCTTACTCTACCTGTTGTACATGATTTTGTACATATCTTGATTTTATCAGTGTATAATATTATCTGATTGAATTGGATAACATGAACAAAACACATGACAATTCTCTTCATTTATTTGGTTATTGCAGTTCAGTACTTTTTATGTAATACTTCAGATTGCACGATAATCTTTGTACCATTCTGCTGTATTGCACTTGTTTATATATTGTTGTACGTATTCCTACTGTGTGTATAATGCTTACTCCATGAACTTCTTTGCAAAAATAAATTTCATTTCACCCTCTTGTAAATGACTAGAGCCAGGATGTTTAGGCGCTAAAAAAGTCTGAAATAGGCAGGCAAAAAGGCCTAATAAAATTACAACAAAGGCCACGAAAAAGGCGTTTATTGACAAAAAATAGGCATAAAAAGCATGTATTTCCCCCACCAAAATATGGTTAAAAATAATAATACAAAGTTGCCTGGTTGCACATAATTACTAGCATTTTTTTCAGATTATCTGGTATAAAACTGCTGTCAGACAGAATATGTTTCAGTTGTGAAAAACGTATTTCTACCTCAGCTGAGGTCACTGGTGCATACCCGAAACAAGCTACCGACTCTATATTCATGTCGATATCTTTTGCATTACAACTACCTTTGAGAACTTGAGCTATCTTTCATATTTCTTCTCGATCTTTGTAGCTAAATTCACTCTCTCACATTTTCCTTGTATATCTTCATCTCTAATTTTCTGCACAACAATGTTGAAGTTGCTGTCAACATAATTTTTCCGTAATAGTGATTCGCTTCGTATATGTTCCTCTGTGTATTTCTCCAAAAAACCACTGAAAGATTTGTGTTACAATTTCCACAGTGGAATTCCAGCATCAATGATTGCCTTGCAGAGATCACTCGAAAACTCAGATTTGTGACTGGAGCCAGCAGTAAATGTAGTGAGGAGACAAGCTTGGGTAGTCTACACCCCAGCGGTATAAACATTGACTTCTCTAATTTTAGATAGCCCTTGTCTTCTCCCTCCTCCCACTCACCCTTCCCAGCTCTCCTTCTAGTCCTACTGTCTAAGCCTCTTCCTTTCTTTTTACCGCCCCCCTCCCCCCCCAATCAGTCTGAAGAAGGGTCTTGACCCGAAACGTCTCCAATTCCTTCTCTCCATAGATGCTTCCGCACCCGCTGAGTTTCTACAACATATTTTTGTCTACCTTTGATTTTTCCAGCATCTGCAGTTCTTTCTTAAATAGATCTTGGAGAAGGCTGAACCAGCGGGCAGCGGCACGAACGAATGAACGACCGACAGTGGCACCCCTGGTTTTACCCCGGTGGTGGAAATTTTCTTGTAAGTTATACTATGTTAACACGTTAATAATAACATAGAAAACATCATTATAATCACGGTATAATTTGAGACCTTTTAGCATAATGGCAAAAAAAGGCTGATTTAGGCATTCGATTGTGAAAAAGCCATTATCTTGGTAAAATCATCAAAAAATGCATGAAAAGGCACATTGCAAAATCCTGGCTCTATAAATGACAATAAATTAATCTGAAGCAACAGAGAATTTACTTTTGAAGTGGTATAACAGTTTTAATTTGGGGCAGTAAATTTGAATGCACTAAACTTCCAACAAGTGAACTGAGATGGTGACCTAATTTTAGTTTTTAAAATGCTGCTGAGAGAAAAAATGTTGCCTAAGGCAAATGGAGAACACCCCTGCTTTTTGAAATAGTGCCATGGGATCTAATTGCATCAACTGCAAAGGCAGACTTTAGTGACTCACCCAACAAGTGGCCCCTCCCTCTAGCACTGGGAGTGGTACCCAACGTGTGGCCAGTATCCAAAGCAGGTTTTAAACATTCTTTTGTCTCAGAGAGGGAGTGTTACATTGACACTCAGTCAATGAGGTGGAGATATTAAAGGAACATTTCATCTACAATTTGCAGTGAACAGCATTACTGTGAGCTAGTTGAACAAATGCTTACAGAAGAACAGGTTAACACAGCAAAGATAGGCACAAAGTGCTGGAGTAACTCAGCGGGTCAGGCAGCAGCATCTCCCGAGAAAAAGGATAGGTGATGTTTTGGGTTGGTACCCTTTTTCAGACGCCGGACTGCCTGACCTGCTGAGTTACTCCAGCACTTTGTGTCTATATTTGGTATAAACAAGCATCTGCCGTTCTTTGTTTCTATAGTTTAATACAGCAATTTGCTGCTTTCAATTTTAACATTAGTCATTTTTAATTTTTGCAATTCAAAATATTTAGGGCTGGGGTGGAGCAGAGAATGAGGCATGAGTGGAAGGCCATCATAGGTTTCAAGCATTTGATGAAACAGCAGAGATCAGTATATATTCACTGGCTGGTTTACAGGGATGATATACAGATCTCTGCTGTTTCTTTTGAAGATTTAAGAGAGCTTGAAAAGCTTAGTAAAACCTTTCAAAGGGACACCTGCAAGCTACATTATTAAAACTTCCTTTCTGATCTAAGTGCAGCACAAGAATTATAAATTAAATTAAATAGCTGTTGGTTTTCCACAATACATAATTTGAAGTTACCCCAAACATTTTCATTTTTCTTAATAAAAGCATCAAAACATTGGATTAGTTTTTAAAAAGCAGAAGACACCTGTAACCTCAATGTAAAATACAGCTTTCGTTGCAGGATTGTTCTTTACTGAAGTAACAGAGGTGCAAGTCAAATCCTCCAACTTTAGATAACTTTAGAAAACACAGACACTGCTTTCTTCTTCCCGCCCCCCCCCCCCCCCCCCCCCCCCCCCCCATCCAACCCCACATCAGTCTGAAGAACGGTCTTGACCCGAAACGTCGCCTATTTACTTCGCTCCATAGATGCTGCCTCACCCGCTGAGATTCTCCAGCATTTTTGTCTACCTTCGATTTTCCAGCATCTGCAGTTCCTTCTTTAGATAACTTGGTCTTTCTTTATGTTTATACAGGAACTGGTCATTTTGGCTTCCCGTTCTTTTATTTCTATAGTTTGACCTGCCTGGCATGTTTCAATAGGCCATGGCATACATTACACAGAACATAGCAGAAAACAAACTTGCTGGAAGAACTCAGAGGGTCAGTATCTGTGGAGGCAAATGGTTGTCCCTGCATCAGGACATCTTTCCCTCCACAGACGCTGCTTGACTTGCTGAGGTGCTCTGGCAAGTTTGTTTTTGCTCCAGATTCCAGCAGAAAAGGCTTCTTGTCTCTTCATTGTGTGGATGAGACTATTAATTGAGAATATTAAGTTTATTTATTATGTGTTCATTTCAGCCGTTCAAAAGGAATTCCCATTGCCCTCCCCCACATTCACTGCCACCTTGTCTAACTATTTTTGCTTTTTTCCATTTCTGGTGAAGAGACCTAGATGTGAAACATTATCTCAGTTTCTCTTTCCACAAATCCACAAAAAATGTTGCCAGCATTTTTAACTATTATTTCAGATTTCCACTGTCTGCATGTTATTTTCAATCACCAGATTTTGAAACCAGACTTCTGGAGCCAGTTTCCATGTTGTGTGTATCGATGACTCCAGGATAGTGGCTTTCCTGTTGCCATAATTTGCTTAAGTCCTCAACCAGATGTTCATTTGATGATCCAGATAGAAAGTCCACGTGCCCACCAGACTTGCCCACAACGTCTGACAATCTCAGCAAATTATTTTATCAGCACATTTTATAATTGCACAATTTTGGAATAGGAACACCATGTAATAGACTAGTGGCAGGCAGTGAGAAAATAACTCCTGTTTCAATAGGCTTGGAAGCTTTAACGCCTATAGACATGATCAACATTGATCTGTAAAACACTTATGAACAGCAAGGAAATGAGAACAACTCTACATTAGAAGTTTAAAGAGATTCAGCATGTCACCTCCAACAAACTTCTACAAATGCATTGTAGAAGGGATCTTGAGCGGTTGCATTATTACCATGCATGGCAATTCCAATGCACAGGAGAGCAGGAGACGGGAGAGAGCAGTTCACTCAGCCCAGGTGCATCTTGGGCACAGTCCTCCTCACCAGCAAAAGCATCTACAAGACACACTGCCTTAGGAAGGTGCCATCAAGAAACCTCACCTTCCAAACAATCCCCATTTCTTGCTGCCACCATTGGGCAGGAGGTACAGAAATCTGAAATCCCACATCACTTGGTTCAGGAACAGCTACATTCTACAGCCATCAGGTTTTAATATTGACCTGCATAACCCTAATCCTACTTAGGCAATGGAACACTACGCACTGCCACATCCAATACCATGGATTTGTTTTCCAATTCTTGCACTAAAGTCTTGCTTTTGCACAGTGTCTATTTTTTTCCACTGTCTAGTAGAATTTTATCTGTCTATATGCCTGCGATGTTGCTGCAAGCAAGATTTTCATTGCACCTGTACCTCACCGTACTTCTGCATGTTACAATAAGCTCGACTTGACTTCCCCACATGCCACATTCCCTTCCTTCCACCCACCCGCAACAACACAACATTGTGGAACAAGTACAGGAAGGTACAGGCAGAACAAGCAGAGGGATGTACAGTTTCAACAATGTCTCTTGCATTATCCGCAAGCTGTCACTGCATGTCTGGGGGCTTTTCAAAATTCCATTATTCACATGTAGCAAGAATCCATTCAATTCATTAATACACGTAACTGGAAGGCAAACAAGATCAAATTCCATTAGAAAGAATCAACAGCAAAGATTGACAGTTTAAATTTCACCTCCAACCTGCTATTGCCCTTGGGGATTGCAGTTCGCACTCACCCTTTTGCTCCCAGGAATTTGAAGAATGTCCATTAATTCCTCCCAGACACTTCTAGTTGGTTTTGGCCAGAGGACCACATCAACAAAAAGGGAATGATGGTGAACTTTACAATTTTTTTCTCCCCCGGTCTTTAATAAATCTTGTCAGCTTTCTAACTCCACACAGGTGAAGTGAGGTCAAGGCAAGGTTAGAAAATAATTCTGATCTTGGTTCAGTGAAAGGACTCAAGGCAGGCATCAGTGGGTTCCCAGACACCTACGGAACTTCTACACTTGAGGAACCAAATCAGATGATAAATTTGTTGCTGAGGATTACAAATGCTCTTCATTCCTGTGCACTAAAAGCAATTCTATTGTAGCATTTTTATTTTTGGACACATTTTTATTTTTGGAGTTGGACACATGATTCAGACTAAAGCTCCCAATGCATTTCTTGATGAGAAGCTGCACAGTCAGAAGGTCCATCTTTTGAACAAGATACAGACAAGGGCCATTCAGCCCACTGAGTCTCTGCCAGCCCTCAGAGTAATGTTTTGCCCCATTTACTTGTTTGCAAATTAAGTATCTTACAGATGTGCCCATTAACACAGCCATTGTCAAATTCTCACATCAGCCACCCATAAGGGGAATAATTTACAGTAGCCTATTAGTCTACAAACTGTCAGGTATATCTGACTACAGGGGCTCCCTGAGTTATGAATGACCTGACATACAAAAATCCAACTTCATGCAAACTATTTCATGAATGTTTAAAGAATCTTTCAGGATAGGAAAGTTAGATATAGAAATCCAAGCTAGTATTCATTAATAATTGGATACAGACTTGTGTTCCAATAGCTTAATTATGGTAGTGTTAAGAGAAACATAGAAGATATTCAATGATAACTGATAATAGTTTTCAGTTCCCAAAACAGTTCAATGTGAGAAACCTGGTTTTGTAGGTGGGCTGCCTGAGTGGGCTTGTAGAAATCTACCGCATTGATATCAGTAACAATTATTTTTGAATGCATTTAAAGGACAAAATTGATAGCAGCTATATATACACACTCAGGAAAATAAATCATTAAACTTAGTATATAATGCAGCATTGCTGTAGGATTGAGACAAACCAAAACTTTGCTACCCACATCACAACTCACGCCAAAGTCACTCTTGCCAGTCACTTCTGTAGCCATTGACCTGCACTAACTGTGGACGGCATGTTGGTACAATAGCAGAGTTGCTGCCTTACAGCACCAGAGACCTGGTTTCCATCCTGACTATGGGTGTTGTCTGCACAGAGTTTGTACATTCTCCCCATAACTTGCGTGGGTTTTCTCCGGTTGCCCCAGATTGCTGACACTACAAAAACGTACAGGTTTGTAGGTTAATTGGCTTTGGTATAAATTGTAAATTGTCCCTAGTGTGTGTAGGATAGCGTTAGTGTGCAAGGATCGCTGCTGGTCAGCATGGACTCGGTGGGCCAAAGGGCCTGTTTTTGCACTGTATCTCTAAACTAAACTACGGAGAGTTTTCAGGAACAGAACAGAACGCAACACTGGGTCTGCCTGTATATTATTTTAAAAGAAAGCAGGATAATTCTGCCTCATGATTCAGGTCAATTATTACAATAGATGTATTGTTTCAAGAGGAAACATGAGCGACATTGCGGCTTTATGAGCCTTGAATTAAAGGCGGGCCCATTGCTTTGATAGAGAAAATAAGTTAAAGACAGATATGTGCTGATTCTATTACAGTTCCTGCCTATATTTTCATGAATAAAAGTGTATAGTTTTGAAATATTAATAACTTAAAAGGTGATCAGGTCATGATCACCTTACTGCCTATGGGTGTCTGGTATGCGTAATTCAGCAGTTCCACCTGAAAAACACTTAGTTGCTGTAATGTACTTTGGGATGCCCAACAGAGTTGCAGATTTATTTTCCTGTTCCGCAGCACTGCCCAATGGAAAAATGAAAACTAGAAGAGGGCAGCATATTCCTGGGGAAGATCCTACAACTCAGGCCCATGGAGAGGACACCTCAAGTCAGCGTATCCATCTTGAACTGTTGAAACCACCTCTCCCAACAGTGAAGAAAAATTGGACAGCCACTACACATCAGATCTGTGATTCTGCCATTGGGAATGGAGAGGTACCAATCAGGGCTTGAAATTAGCGGTTGCCTGGGTGCCAATGGCGATCTAACGTCCCGCCGGGCAACCTAAAACTCTTGTAATTTTGCCCGGCTTGGCAAGCACCCGGGACACCTATCGTTCAACTCTGAGCGGGCCTCCCTCTCTATCTCTCTCTCTGTCACTCTCCGTCTCCGCCCGCCATCCGTATCCGGGTCTCGGGTCTCTGCTTGCTCCTCATCCGCCGACACGGCCGGCTGCCTTGCACATGCGCACTGCCACGGCCTGCACATCTTCCCCTGCACATGCGTACAACCACGGCCAGCACATCATCGGCCGTGGTTGTGCGCATGTGCCACCCTGCACATGCGCACTGCCACGGCAACTGGTCGGCGTCGGGCATTTTCTCCCTCCATTTGCATTGTGGGAGATCTAGCCGCCATTGCTGTCCGGTCGCCGCCTCGCCGCGACCACTGAAAACCAACGCAGAATCACTCCCTGGAGCTAGAGTAACTCCCTGGAGTAACTCCCTGGAGTAACTCTTGCTTCTTGGTTTCCTGGTCCTCCAAAAATATTCCAAATGGAATTTAAACTGTAATGGACCCACCACCACCAAACTCCAAACTCTGAAAAATAACAGCCTATTGTACTTTATCTGTTTATTTATTGTGTATATATATGGTCTATGGTATATAGACAAACTGAATCTTTTTCCCCTGTTCTGTATTATGTTTACATATTCTGTTGTGCTGCAGCAAGCAAGAATTTCATTGCCCTATCTGGGACACATGACAATAAAACTCTCTTGACTCTTGACTTGGACTTAAGCAAAAAAGGGTTATTTGGAAAAAAGAGCTACCTTAAATTTAGTTGCGTCTGGTTGGGTAACTGTGGTAAGGTGAAGACTATTACATGCTTTAATTGTGTGGGGGAACACCCTGGAGCAGCCAGCATCTCTGGATAGAAGAAATTGGGTGACGTTTCGGGTAGAGACCCTTCTTTAGATTTCCTATGGTTTTAGTGTTTTTAGTTTAATTTAAAGATACAGCGTGGAAACAGGCCCTTCGGCCCACCGAGTCCATGCCGACCACCGATCATCCGTACACTAGTTCTATACCACACATTAGCGACATAAGTCAAGAGTCAAGAGTGTTTTATTCTCTCACGTCCCAGTTGGAACAATGAAATCCTTACTTGCAGCAGCACAACAGAATATGTAAACATAATACTTATATATGAATATGTAACTATATAAATATAAATATATATATATATTTATATACACATGTGTTGTGTGTGTGTGTATAATATATAGTATAGTATCGTGTGTGTAGGAAGGAACTGCAGTTGCAGGTTTGAACTGTAGATAAGACACAAAACGCTGGAGTAACTCAACAGGTCAGACTGAATCTCTGGACAAAAGGAAAATATTGCATTTTGGGTTGGGTCTGAAAAAGTTTCCTGCACACCTTTGAAATGTGGAAGGAAACAAGAGCACCCGGAGAAAACCCATGCGATCAAAGGGAAAAGGAGCAAACTCCATACGGACAGCACCCATATTCAGGATCAATTCCGGGTCTCTGGCAATTTTAGGCAACAACTTTATGGCCAATGTACTGCCGCATAGTCTTGAACTAAATTAAAACATACTGTACAGGGCTCGAAATTAGCGGTTGCCCAGGTGCCAATGACCACCCAAAGTGCCGCCGGGCAACCTAAACGCTAGGTCATTTTGCCCGGCTTGGCACTGCAGATACTGGTTTATACCGAAGAGAGACACAAAAAACTGGAGTAACTCAGCATCACTGGAGAAAAGGAACGTAACGTTTCGTGTCAGCGACGGCTGTCGTGCGGGGCAAAGATACCAGGTGCGGGGAGATGAAGGGTCGGAGCGAATGACGGGCCCTGCACAGCAGCAGCAGCGGCCGCGATAGCGGCTCCACCTCCTCCTCCTCCCGCACCCCGCCCGCCCTAATAGCAGCCGCTGCCTGCAAATCCGCTAATGGCGATAACTGCTTTCAAAACAAACCCTCTCGCACGCCGAGGCCGGGAGGAGGGAGGGAGGGGGAGGCCTCCTTCTGCTGTCTGAAGCAGCTGCACCAAAGATCCTATAGCTATAGGATTTTTGAGCGGCACCGCTCGGCCCCATCTTGCTGTTGACTGGCGGAGGCGGGGAGGCGGTGGCGAGATCCCAACCACCTCTCCCTTTGGCGGCGGCATTTGGCGGTGGACAGGGATGGCCAAGGCAGCGGGGAGATGTTGTCCGAGGAACACTGACCTTCCTTCCTCGCCACCTCTCTCTCTCTCGTACGCCCCCCTCCACCCCTCTTATCCTGAGGCCCTTCCTCTCCATCCGCACTGATCCCCATTCCCGCCTATATTCAGTCCTCACTGACATCCCCTGTGCTCCCCTCCCCATCTACCCCCCCCCCCCCCAATCTATTCATCCTGCGCTGATCACCCTATCCACCTCGCATTGATTCTCCTGCCACCCCCCATCCATCCTACACTGGTCCCCCAATTCATCCTGTACTGACCCCCCTTCTCATCCATCCTGCACTGCACCCCCCATTCATCCTGCACTGCTCCCCCATCAATCCTGTACTGATCCCCCATCCATCCTGTACTGAACCCCCCATTCATCCTGTACTGACCCACCCTCCATTTATCCTGCACCGATTCCCCCCATCCATCCTGTAGTGATCTCCCCATTCATCCTGTACTGATCCCCTCATTCATCCTGTAATGATCCCCCATTCATATTTTACTGATCCCTCCTTTCATCCTGTACAGATTACCCCATTCATCCTGTACTGATCCCCTCATTCATCCTGTAGTGATCCTCCATTCATCCTGCACAGACCCTCCGATCCACACTGTACCAACCCCCCCCCCCATTCATCCTGTACTGATCCCCCCATTCATCCTGCGCTGATCTCCCCCCCCTCCATCCTGTACTGATCCCCTCATTCAAGAAGAATGGGGGGAACAGTCTGAAGAAGGGTCTCGACCCGAAACATTGAATATTTCCTTCCCTCCATAGATGATGCCTCACCCGCTGAGTTTCTCCAGCATTTTTGACTACCGCCATTCATCCTGTACTGACACGCCCATTCATCCTGTACTGATCCCCCCTATCCATCCCATACTGATCCCACCCCATTCAAACCCACTGACATCCCCCGTGCTCTCCCCTCACAGTTTTACATACTCCAACCAACACGTACTAATTCACCTGCCTCAATCCATCCATTCCGCACCGATCGCCTTCTCAATTTATGTGACCATGGTCCAGGATTTATTGACACAGGCTGATCATACGCTGAATAATCCAACCACATTTTTGTTTGGAAGTGGAAAGAATTAATAGAAATTGCATTAATTGCAATGTGTAAAAAGAGTTGAGATACTGTATTATAATTTTGCTGCATGTCATTGTTGTATATATCATGTCTTGATTGGTGAATATGTTTAGTTTGCAACTTTATTTGAAGCAAAAATAATATGTGAATGCCTCATTGAGCATAATTCCGACTGGTAACTATGCACTTTGTCCGAGCACATTATCGCACGCGTCATGCAAGCCATCTTAATTGACCACCTAAACTGTCATTTGGCAACTTACAAAACTGCCTTGGTTGCCCGGCTGGCAACAGGGAAAAAAAGTTAAGTGAGAGCCCTGCAGTAGCCGTAAAGGGGGACATAGCGTCACTTAGAGATTTAAGACTGAAAATGGATAGTTTCTTTTTTTTTAGCAACCAAAGTTAGCAACGTATAATTTTTTGTGTGTTGGAAAATAAAATATAGTGGCACAGCTGGTGGACTTGCTACCTCACACACCAGAGGTCTGTATTCGATCCGGTCCTCAGCGGGTGAGGCAGCATCTATGGAGCGAAGGAAATAGGCGATGTTTCGGATCGAGACCCTTCTTCAGACTGATGTGAGGTGGGGGGAGGGGGAAGAAGAAGGGAAGAGGCGGAGACAGTGGGCTAAGGGAAAGCTGGGAAGCGGAGGAGAAAGCAGGGACTACCTGAAATTGGAGGTCAATGTACATACCGCTGGGGTGTAAACTGCCCCAGCGAAATATGAGGTGCTGCTTCTCCAATGTATTGTGGGCCTCACTCTGGCCATGGACGAGGCTCAGGACATAAAGGTCGGATTCGGAATGGGAGGGGGGGTTTGAAGTGCTGAGCCACCGGGAAATCAGGTTGGTTATTGCGAAATGAGTGGAGGTGTTGTGCGAAGCGATCGCCAAGGCTGCACTTGGTCTCACCGAGGTTGATCATACGCTGAATAATCCAACCAGATTTTTGTTTGGAAGTGGAAAGAAATAATAGAAATTGCATTCATTGCTACGTGTAAAAAGAGATGAGATACTATACTGTAATTTTGCTGCATGTCATTGTGGTATAGATCGTCTTGATTGGTGAATATGTTTAGTTTGTGACTTTATTTGAAGCAGAAATAATATGTGAATGCTTCATTGATTCCGACTGGTAACTATGCACTTCGTCCAAGCACATTATCGCACGCGTCATGCAACCGTCTTAAATGACCACCTAAACTGTCATTTGGCAACCTAAAAACCTGCCGAGGTTGCCCGGCTGGCAACAGGGAAAAAAAGTTAAGTGAGAGCCCTGCCAATCCTACAAAATTAAACCTCAGTTCCTAGAAATTGGGACAATCATAGAGATATTGAAGTAAAAGTATCTCCTTAATTTTTTTCTTTTGGCTATTATTAGTTGTAAAACCATTGTTTTAACTGGAAAAAAGAGCAGTTTAATGTGGAACCAAACTGGAGTTTGTTCCCAGAGAAGAGAAATGGTGTGCAAATTTCGCAGTGGAAAGAAGAAGAATGGTAGAGCTAGTCGAGCGGGTCCCCCCAGCCAGAGACCCGGGTTTGATCCTTACTTCCAGCGCTGTCCATGTGAAGTTTGTGCATTCTCCCTGTGATCACATATGATTCATCCGGATGCTCCGGTTTCCTCCCACATCCCAAAGATGTGTGGGTTTGGAGGTTAAATGGCTGAGGTAAACTCCCCCCCAGTGTGTGGGTAGAATTGAATGGAACGTGGGAAAATTCAGATTAGTGTAGGATTAGGGTAAAATGGGTGGTTGATGGATAGCACAGACTTAGTGGACAAAAGCATCGGTTCCCCTGCTCTCTATGCCTATATTTGCCTCGGGCAAATGGACAGATGTACACCAATTATAGGACCCAGGGCTGTTAAATGATTACATTCCCAGCAAAATATCCAGAATTGGCAACCCCATTCTGAATGAAGGGGGTGATTATAACAGCATGGATGCACAAACACAGAACACAAATTCCCTCCTAGAATTGCCCAGAGGGATCCACTACTCAATCAGACCATTGCTGAGACACTTCTCAACTCAATCCATCTGACCTGAAGCCACGTCCTCTTTTAAAAGGCAAGGTGGGCAGTTTCAGTTTGGGAATTTTGGATTGGTCATATATGTCAGTGTTTGGTGGATAAGATTTCCCAGATTTCAACCCAGCTTTGCATGAACAATCATGTTCCCCTCATTATCTCAAAGCTCAGCTTGTAATGTCTCCTTTTCTCAGTCTTTGCCAATGATAATAGTTTCCTTCTGTGGGAAGTGAATAGGGTGAAACAAACATTTTGTCAACACTTGAAGAGTCGGAAATATTCATTAACAAAAATTCAAAGATCAAATAATGAATACCAAAGACAAGGTCTTAGATTGGAGGGTTAAAGGAGGCTGCCATGTTGTGAGAATACTCCTCCACTTCTATTATACTGTAGTCCCACGTTCTTCATCTTTGCTGCAAAGAAAACAATTAAAATCAAAGGGTCCTCACGTTCCCATTTGTTCCAGAGTGATCAGCTTGCTTGGGTTGTGTACCTCTTTCTCAAGGTCCCATCTGTGCACAGGTAGCGCTGAAGTTGCACCTGCATTACCCAATCTTGTACTGAAGGCCATTCACCTCCAGTCCACACAGTAGAGTATTGAGCCCATAATCGCCTCATGCAGTAAACTAAATTAATCCAACATTATCAGAAATTTGGTGGTGCCGACTATTGGATGTTACACACAATACATATTTTATGTTCTAGCGAACGCAGCAAGTTTCAAGGAAGAACTCGCCCATGCGGGTGAATGGACAGGGAGCATGGCAAACATTGCCAGCTGTCGAACCACAGGGACTTCTGAATAGTTGATTATCAGAACTTTCGTGTAATTAATATATATTTAAGAGAAAAATAGCACGAGTGGATTAATCAACCCTTCGATCCCACTCTACTCACAATACTATCATAACGGATCATCCAAATTCAACAACTGGTTCTTGCTATACTCCTAGAGTATTCCTAGATTTTTCAAACCCTTGAAAAATATTTATTAGAATTAATCTAGTTTTCATAGCTGAAATTTTTGGAGTATTACATGTTTTTCTTTCCCCATGTGAGTGACAACTGGTGAGGGAGGGGGAGGGGGGGTTGGAGAAGAGAAAATCTTTCCTGTCCCCTGGTGATGTTTCAATGATCACAACTTGCAATTAATTTGCCAGCATCCTCACATTCAAAACAAGACACGTGCTGAAATTTTAGTCCATAAAGTACAGGAAGCTTCAAAGCAATTTTTCTTTGTAGGTCAAGCTTTTATTGACACTTAGGTGTCAGAAGGGGAACAAAAACACACACATTAAAGCATGTTAAGAAGTAGTTTATAGAAGGCCCTCATATTTATCTGTGGGAAGAATTTGGTGTTAAAACAAGCAAACTCTCATGAAGTCGATACCCCTACTGCTTTTCTGCAAGTGACATAGGTTAACATTAACCAGCTGCAAGTATCCTACAATGTAAAGGAACATCCTAAAAATACACAATACACAGAGATTTTTGGCTCCGACTCAACTGTGTTATTTCAGCATTTTGTGTCTCTCTTCGGTGTAAACCAACATCTGCAGTTCCTTCCTGCACATGTAGTGATACAAATGTTTAATACTGCTTTCTGAACAAATAATGGGGAGAAAAAGACAGCGATCTACTAGCCTGCATTATACAGTTGCAATGCTTCTATCTGACACCATCTGACTTCCTGAGGCATCATAGACTAACACCGACTCCGTGCCGTCCGTAGGAATCAAGTTGAAACTAGCCTAGAGAGGATAAGGTTACCAGATTTAATTAGAGGAAATGTTGAAGAGTGACTACATGACTTGCATCACACAAATGCCTTCAATTGGTAGATTTAGGGCAACAATTAAAAAAGTGCCGATCTTTGCAACTTTTTGTAGTGACACAGCCAGCACAGCTGCTGCCACAGAAACCTGGATTTGGGTGCTGTCTGTGTGGAGTCTGCACACTCTCTCTATGACCATATGGGTTTGCT
Source organism: Amblyraja radiata (assembly GCF_010909765.2). Taxonomy (NCBI): domain Eukaryota; kingdom Metazoa; phylum Chordata; class Chondrichthyes; order Rajiformes; family Rajidae; genus Amblyraja; species Amblyraja radiata. The sequence goes on along the minus strand of NC_045962.1, from coordinate 48,280,882 downwards.
CCGTCCGGGTGCTTCAGTCTCCTCCCACATCCCAAAGAAATATAAGTTGATGGGTTAATTGGCCCTTGTGTGTAGGTGAGTGGTGAAATCTGGGGCAAAGTTGATGAGAGTGTGGGGAGAATAAGTGGTTGGTCGATGGTCAGGCCAAACTCAACAGGCTGAACATTCCCATACTGACCTTTCTGTCATGGGCCTTCCACTGTCAGGGTGAGACCAAATGCAAATTGGAGGAACAGCGCCTCATATTTCGCTTGGACAGCTTACAATTTGATTTCTCTCATTTCAAGTAACCCTTGCATTCCCTCTCTCCGTCCCTCCCCCACCCTAGCGGTCCTACTAGTTTCACCACCGTCCTGCTTAGTATCACGGTTTGTATCCACTCATTATCACCTTCTCCACAGCCAACAATGGACCATTGTGGGCTCCACCTTTCCTTGATCATTATTGCTGGCTGCGATTTGTTCTTTTCATACTTTTCATTCATTTGTTTTTTGTACCTTTTCATACTTCTAGTTTCCCTCTCCCCTGACTCTCAGTCGAAAGAAGGGTCTCGACCCGAAATGCCACCTATTCCTTTTCTCCAGTGATGTTGACCCGCTGAGTTACTCCACATTTTTGTCCATCTTCGGTGTAAACCAGCATCCGCAGTTCCTTCCTACACAGACTGAAGGGACTGTTTGCATGCGTTATGTCTCCGTGAATCTTGACCAAACATAATCCAAGCTGACCATTGCCCCTCCACTTCTGCAATTCTCTTCCAATCCTTCTATGGACTCTCCATCTCATAACATTCTCCCGGTCTCACCTCACCCCTCACCCCTGCATCCCCCATTTACTTTACCCTTCCATACCTTTAGCTGCCCAGATCAGAGGCTTGTGTTCCTCCCCTTAAACTCACTGCCTCACTCTCAGATTCTCTTTGGATAAGCTTTTGTTACCCCTGCAGTAAATACTCCCACCTCACTTCCAATTTCAAAGTACAGTAAAACTCCAGTAATCCATTATCCAGTTGTTCAGAAATTCTGAAGGTTTGACATCTGCTTCACCAAGGGCCCATTCCCATGCTCCTTTTAACAAACCAGGGTCCCTTGAAACTCACCTGTTTCTATATCCTGCGTTCCCTTGAAACTCACCGGGGGCCCCACTTCATTTAAACTTAATGGAAATTTTATTCTACTACCGTATAACAACTGAAAATAAAATTAAAGTAAAATTATGTTAGATATTGGAATTACATCCTATAATAGCATCCAATAATGAACAAAATCACCAGATTATTGGAGTTTTATGTCACTACTCCTGAGAAGCATCTTGGGAGATTGTGACATTTTGAGGTTAACAAACCCACTGAATAAATGCAAGTATTTATGTAGGTTGGAAATTGTAAAGCACCTTTTGAATCAATAAAATACTGAATCACACAAATCTGGTGGCGCAGCAGTATTGCTAGTTTACAGCATCAGGGACCCGGGTTCGATCCTGCTGTCTTTACGGAGTTTGCACATTCTCCCGTGACCTGCGTAGGTTTTCTCCGGGTGCTCCGGTTTCTGTCCACATTCCAAAGATGTACAGGTTTGTAGGTTGATCGGCTTCAGTAACATTGTAAATTGTCCCTGGTGTGTGTAGGATAGTGTTAGCGTGCGGGGTGATCGCTGGTCGGCTCAAACTCGGTGGGCCGAAGGGCCTGTTTCGCACACTATCTCTAAACTAAATTGAAGTCACAGAAGATAGACACAAAATGCTGGAGTAACTCAGCGGGACAGGAAGCATTTCTGGAGAGAAGGAATGGGTGATGTTTCAGGTCGAGACCCGAAACTCAAGAAGGGTCTCGACCCGAAACGTCACCCATTTCTTCTCGCCAAAGATGCTGCCTATCCCGGTGAGTTACTCCAGCATTTTATGTCTATGTACGGTTTAAACCAGCATCTGCAGTTCCTTCCTACACATTAAACTGAAGGCACACGTTGATTCTTGCTGTGGTTCACTGTAGTGCAAAAAAAATGCTGCTGAAGTATTTCAAACTAGATTCCTGAACAAAGACAAGCCTTTAGTCAGATGCCGCAAAATGCGCCCAACCCATCTGAAGAGCTGTACAGATTAACTCTCCACTACAGGCAGAAGCATCAAATACTGCAGGAGATTCACAAAGTCCACCTTTCCAACTAAACACAAACCTATTTACCATTGAGGTGAAACAAGTTGATTTATCTTGCCAGTCTTCATTGTCAACTGGTCATTGTGTCACATCAAACTCTTTTACCATGGGTCAGATCAGAGCACCCTCATCTCTGATTCCAAAACACAAAATGAAAGAACAACACATCATATTCCATATGGGTAGCCTGCAACCCCATGGTGTGTATGCTCAAATTTCCAATTTCAGGTAACTTACTCCCTCCATCTTCCTTTTCCGCTCCCACCATTCCACCCGGATCTTCTTCCTTTGTTCACCTTTTGCATTTCAATCACTCACACCTCTCTACGTGGGTTTCTTCTCCGTTATACTTATCCGTTTCCATTCATTGCCCATCAAGTTCAAGTGTATTGTCATTTGATCAAGTATGGTGAGGCACAGCTACAATGAAAACCTTGTTGGAGCAGCATCACAGGCACATACACAAACACATAGTATACATAAATCATACACAAAATTCTCCAAGAGTTTGGCATGACTTTGGTTCTGGAGCAAGGTGAAGGTTGGACATTTCCCATTTGTTTCGTGGAGTAACTCCACTCCAATGGGAAGCTTATTGGAGACGAGATGCAATGAGGACAACGGACTAGGAGCAATGGTAGACACAAAATGCTGGAGTAACTCAGCGGGTCAGGCAGCATCTCTGGAGAGAAGGAATGGGCGACATTTCGGGTCGAGACCCTTCTTCAGACTGATCAATGTAGGAGCAACGATACAACAGTGCTCTACCCCGATTGAATTAAAATCATAGCTTACAAGTCAACATACAGCAGACATAGAGAGACAAATTTGAGAAAGATGTTCCATAGTTTCTCTCAGTTGGCAGAGTCAATGGGTTCACGAGGCCAAGAAAACCAATCTACTGTGGTAGGAACTGCTTGCTGCTTTTCCCCTCAAATTAAACATACAACAAAGATCGCATTCACTCCAACACGAGATGGAAGGAAGCCACACTGTGATTCAGGCAGCAGCTCTTCAGACATTGGGAGAAGGCCATTGAGAAGAACCCCTTTGCCATGGCAGATCCTTGCCAAGGATCCTCACCATTGGGCCATGCCTTCTCATTGCTGCTACAGTCAGGCAGGAGGTACAGAAACCTCAGGTCCCACACCACCAAATTCAGGAGCAGCTAATTTCTCACAACCATCAAGTTCTTGAACCGACCTGCACGATCTTAATCCTACTTCAGCGATGGAACATTACGGACTACCTTTTCCACTACCATGGACTTGTTATCTAATTGTGTATTTTTGTAGTTGTTTTCATTTCACTGTCTTGTGTAATTTACTTGTAAAGTATTTGTGTGTTGTCTACATGCCAGTGATGCTGCTGCAAGCAAGATTTTCATTGTACAGTACTTGTACCTCACCACACATGTGGTCTGTACAGCACTTTGGTCAACGTGGGTTGTTTTTAAATGTGTTTATAAATACATTTGATTGATTGATTGATGTGCTTATGAAAATAAACTCATCTTGACTTGACGCTCCAGTTTCTAAATTGCTACCAACCAAGTTACCAATGTGGCAGCAGAAGCATAGGAAGTTCTGAATGAATAAGTCCAGAATGGGTTGAGATACATATACATATGCATGTGCAGAGCACATTGCGAAACACAGAAAGGTTCTCGACTGATTTAGGCTGAAACTCCTTATCTGACCACCCAGCTATGACAAGCAGATGGGTTCTGGCAAGAGGAGTCAGGAATGTTCATCTGCAACCTTCAGAAGAGCTGTCAATGGTGCAGAAGCTTTTAACTGCAGTCTTAATCTCCCATAAACCTAGGATCTGACAATAGCTAGCGAAAAGATTGAACATTTAGCTTTATCCGGCTCATGTGATAAATACACTGCTGGGAATAAGGGTGAAATAAAGCAAAGCCTTCTCTAATAAAAATAAACTTACGTAAACAACTTGCAATTCTTTTAATGATGAACACATGCAGAGGCAGCACTTATAACTCAGAGTGGTAGCAACTTGGTTAAAGCTACATTGCTCGACTGTGTTCAACAAATTATTTTTATTGTATTCTCTACATCTGAATATAGCCCTATTTTGTTAAAAAGAATTACTTGACATTGTGCTGACTTGTATTCAAGAACAAAACATAAAGTACTGGAGGAACTTAGCAGGTCAGGCAGCATCTGTGGAATGGATAATTACATTTCTGAATGGGACCCTTCATCAGACTGATTGTTACAGGGGGAAGATAGCTGTCCTCTGTCCATTCCCTCTACAGATGCTGCCTGACCCTCCGAGTTCCTCCAGCACCTTATGTTTTGTTCAAGGTTCCAGCATGTACAGTTCCTTAAGTCTCCTCTGTATTCAAGAAAAGTAGTATAAAGCATTTATAAAGCATTTTATCTGGTGTGCAAGTGAGTGGTCGAATCTGGGGGTGATGTTGGGGTGTAAATGAGGAGAATGTGAAAAAAATATTTTTTAATGGGTATTAATTTGTGTTAGGTGTAATTCGATGGCTGATCGTTGGTGTTCAGCTAAACTTCAGTAGATATTTGTTGTCTACATCACATTAGTGACAAAATTAAAATTAAATGTATTATTTTGAAATGACCCTGTCAACATCTGCACTGGGGTTGTGACCTGCTGAGGAAGCAGTTTTGCAAGATTAAGGTCACTGACTTGAAGAGCTGCCCACGCAGAGCAGTGAACTCCAATCATCGACTTACCCTGCTTCAACCACATACTTAGATGGTATTGAGATGCAAATCAATGGACCGTTGGTGAAAGGGGTAAATCAGTTTGTAAATGGGGAGAAGGTTAACAAGAACACATTTAGTAGCCTATCATACACAGACGTAAGGAGACTAAATGGATTATGGACTTTATAAAAAAGCTTCTTCTACCTCCACTTCCAAATGTACAACTCAGGCATGCTCTTACCAAGCTACTTTTAGCAGTTCCTGACTCACCTCACCCACTTTCCATTCTACACTTCCTGAAAAAGTTGCATGTTGTTTGGTAAAGTGTGTCATAATCTTTCTCAGTTCAAGTTAAGACACATCTCAACCCTTGTTCAAGGAGATTTGCTGCCTCTGCAACGTTCAGAAACGATAACACAGATTGAAATGTTGAGGAGAGAATAGCTGATGCCTCCTTCAACAAACAAACCTTTACTGAGGTGACATAAGAGAGAAAGCAACTTTCACTCCAAGGCTTACCACCAAGGCATGTGTCTGAAGAAGGGCCCGACCCAAAACATCACCCATCCTTTGTCTCTAGAGATACTACTGCCTGACCCACTGAGTTACTCCCGCACTTTGCGTCAACCTTCTTTGCCACCAAGGGTGGCCAATGGCACAACTGGTGGAACTCTCATGGGAAGATGATACTGAGTGCATTTGTATACTGCCTTTGACTTAGTTCAAAAAGTCCCAAGGTGCTTTGCAGAAGGAATTTAGAAGTCAGTGTCTAAATCCTAGCCCAGCATCTTAAAAAGCAGATATCGATCAACAGGCAGAGAGCTCAAGGGAACAAATTCTACACGTAGTACTTTGGCAACATAAGACAGAGCAGCATTCAGTACAATAATTAAAATCAATGTTTTGCAAGAAACCAGATTTGGGCACCAAAACCCAAGCTGACACCAGTGGCACACCAAAGAAATGTTGCACTGTTGTAGGTGGTGTATTTTGGATGAGACACCATCAAGAGTCATCAAGAGTGTGCAATTGTCATGTACACCCAACCGAATAACAAAGTTTTTACTTGCTGCACCTTGACAGGCACACTAATGCAACAACACAACAAATAAATATACAGAAATAATACAATACTAATTATCAATTATACGAACTAGACCATAGCTCCAAGAGGTGGATATGAAGCATCCTTCAATGTTATTTCAATGAAAAACCATGATAAACTGATCCAACCATCAGCTTCTGCCCTGCACCAAGATGGTGTCCTGAATAACATTTAATCCTTAACGTTTGCGGCCGTGTGTTGTGTCTGCACCATCAATCCATCATCAGAACAGAGACTTTGTTGGCTAGGATTCACTCTTTTTATTTATTTATTTATTTTTTTAAATCAAAAATATTTATTCAAATATTAAAATAGTATTGACACTACAATAAAACAAAACACCACCATAATACAAGACGAACAGATATGCTCAGCAACTGCTAAACAATTATATTGCAATCCTTGTGTTCAAAAGGGAACTGCAGATGCTGGAATATCGAAGGTACACAAAATTGCTGGAGGAACTCAGCGGGTGCAGCAGCATCTATGGAGCGAAGGAAATAGGCGACGTTTCGGGCCGAAACCCTTCCTTTTATTGCAATCCTTGTCAAGGATACATTCAACCCCCCTCGGTGCCCAGCGGTCCCGGAACTCCCTCAGGGTGCCCGTAGACAGGGCGTATTCCCTTTCCATCCGCACCCAGGCACGGACGTATCCCCGGAAAAGGGGCAGGCAGCTGGCTCGGGTAGAGCCCTCCACCGTCTGGCGCCGTGACTCGCGGATGGCCAGCTTGGCCAGGCCCAGGAGCAACCCAACCAGGACATCTTCAGTCCTACCCTCTCCCCTACGCACAGGGTGTCCAAAGATGAGGATGGTGGGTGAAAAATGCAGCCAGAAGGCAAGGAGCAGCCCCTTTAGATATTCAAACAGTGGCTGCAGCCTCACGCACTCCATGTACACGTGGTACACAGACTCTTCCAGCCCGCAAAAGTGGCAGGCGGCTGGCGAGTCTGTGAACCTCGAGAGAAACAGGTTGCAGGGAACACCTCGGTGCAATACCCTCCACCCCAGGTCCCCAATGTAGTGGGGGAGAATCCCTGCGTAGAGGGACCCCCACCGGGGGCCCCCCTCGCGACCGGAAGGGAACACCGACCGCCACTTGGTGTCCGGACGGTGGACCAGGGCGAGGAAGTGCAGGGTGTGGAGGAGGAGCCTGTACAGGGCACGCCTCCCTGAGTCTCGGAGGGAGACGAAGGGTGTCGAGGAAAGGCGGCTCAAATTGTGTGGGATAGGATTCACTCTTGAAGGGGTGCTGTAACTGTTGCAACTGTTAACTAAGTGATGAAAATACGAAGGAGTCAGGGCAGTCAAACATGATAATTTTAAATATTTATCTTTTATTACAAGGGAATTTGAGTGCAGGAGTGCAGTGACTTCCATGTAACAGCCTTGGCTATGTTGCACCCAGAGTATTTTGTGCACTTTTTGGTCTCCTTGCCCAAATGAAAAAATGCACTTATCATAAAGAGAGTGAGATAGATATTCACCAGATAGATTTTCACGAAAGTGGTCTGTTTATGAGGCAAGATCGAGTTGACCAGATCTGCATTCTCTAAAGTTCAGCAGAATGGGATCTGGTTGCATTGAATCTTGCCAAATTCTTACAGCGCTTAACAAGAAAGATATTTCCACTGACTGGGGGAATATGTCTAGAATTACAGGACATAGTCCTGTAAGGTGACAGACATTTAGAACTGAGAAGAGAAAACATTTGTTTGGAGTTCTCTACCCTGGAGTGCTCTGGAGGCTTGATCACTGTTCATCTATATCAGAGATCTGGATATCAAGGGAAGTTAGGGCATGGGAGGAAATCAGTCATGATCTTGACGTATGGCAGTTTGAGGAACCGATGACCTACTCCCGTTCCTAATTCCAAAGCTCTTGAGTCTTATTTCGCAACAGGCATTAGCCGTCAACTTTCCGTAATCTCTCTCCCACTCGCGCACACAACATAAAAGATGTTTATAGAGTCAACATAATGACTCTCGATGGACAGTCACAGTGCCCCACAAGTCATTCAAGGTTTGAAAAGTGGTCAAGCCCCATGGATATTACAATAATATTGGAAAGTTCTGTGAATTATTAAGGAGCAGTAACACAGAAGGATTTCAGATTTACGTCTTAAAATGTGAAACATGACACAACTATTGCAAAAGAATTGCATAAAAGTAAACCACTCCATTAAAAGAAAGGAAACGCTGTTTAAGTCATTAAGGATTGTGCTTCATTGGGAAATGAATGAGTTTCTGGAGCCTCCTGCAACAGTGCAAAACATGAAAGGTAATATTCCCAATAGAGTGCACGCACCATACCCCATTTCTATTCCCAGAAACCATCAATTAGCGCATATGTGGCAACCATATCAAGACCTCAAGACAAACTGAATTAAGCTACGTTCAACATCATTTGACAAGATAATTTTTTTGCCAAGAAACTAATGTTTGCACTGTAGTTTTCCACCCAGGTTGGGCACAGAGTGCAGTTCCAAATCATCCAAAACCCTCGCCCACATACCAACCGGCACCAGGTCTCCTTCACCTTTTACCTCCTAGCTTTGTCCATTGCCCATTGACGGACATTGCCCTTCAGTGGACTGGAGTCAAACCAAGCTGACCATGACGGGATGTTTCACAGCATGAAAACTACAACATAAAATGTTGCTCAGTCAGTTTAGAAAAGCCATGCCATAACATAGTCTGTCATAACATATGCTTCATGATTCTTGCCTAACCTTCCTCCAATGGATGACCATACATATAAACCCTTCTCCCACTTATAGCTAATACAAGGTACATCTATAGCAGAGTTTATGCCTCACCATTCCCATTCATTTTGCCTCTGAAACACTGCATGGGAGCAAACACATGTGGCACTGTAATAGACTGGATTGATTCGAGAGGAAGACGTGTGCCAATTGTATTTTCTGTGTACAGGTTTCCCCCAGGTTATGAATGCCTGACTTATGCACATCCTGTACTTTAGGAACGGGTGTTTGCTAGACCTGCAGGATGGATTTGCCGGCTGCTGCTGGTCTGCAGGCAGCTTCTGCCCTGTGGGAACTCAATTCACGACGATGTAATTGCACCGTGCAGAGTAATCTAAACGGTTACATTTAACACCCCAGTTTAAAGTTTAACAGTGTGCTTGGCCGGCCTATTTTTTCATTGAAATATATTGCCGGGCAGCCACATTTCTAACTTGCAAGCTGTTCGGATTGCGAACAATTCTCAGGAATGGTACCATATCGTAACCTGGAAATACCTGTATACTGCAATACGAATGAAGAATGCCTTTGAAATATAAAATTCCCATATGCTACATGCTCAAGATCTACTTGCTCTCAAAATTTCATCCCATTGTAAAATTGCGACAACCTCCTATGCGTTCTTAAGTCCCGCCTCACTGAGAAGTAGTTAATTGTGACCTTCAGTCACACAAACGCCTTCCACAACCTGGCAGTATTATGTATGGAAATGTAAACCTATCACACACAGACCATAATGCCCTTCCTCAAGGTTCAACCACAGGTAGCCAATGCCTGTGTGTAGCCATCCATACGACCACAATGAGGGAAAGCTATTCCTCTGTAAGAGGCTGAACGGATGTAATCATTCAGTGAACAAATCATTTCAAAGTCAATGAAGTGCTTCAAGTGTTGTTGCTTAGGAGTCAGAAGCAATAGCTAATTTTCACACGGCAGGGTCCCACAATCAACAATGAGCTAAGTAACCAGAGATGGGCGCCACAGTGGCACAGCTGGTGGACCACTCCCTCACAGGGACCTGGCTTGGATCCTGTAGGTTCTCACTGTGACCTCCAAGGTTTTCCTCTGGCTTGCTCCCACATCCTAAAGGTGTGCAGGTTAAGTTAATTGGCCATTGTAAATTACTCCCTGGTGACAGATGGAATCTGGGGGGAGTCAATGAGAATATGAGGACAAATTTTAAAACCTGGGATTAATGGACGGTTGAAGGAACGCTTAAACCCAGTGGGTTGAAGGGTTTGTTTCTGTGTTGTCTCTCTATGGTTGAAAATGAAATATTGATCCACTGACTTTCCACCAACAAAACAAAATGATAGTGAATTTTTTAGGTTTGAGGTGGCGACCTTACACTTAATATCTCAGTCAAAAGACATCAATGTAAGTTCAGCAAACACATACCCTTTCCCTCATATGGTCAGCCTTTTACTGCGGCTCGAGCCCACCACCATTTCACTTGGGGAGGGAGTGTGTTGCTTCCTTTTGTGCACACTCTTCTCGCATCCCAGCCTCCAGTCGAGAAGCAAACAGGCAGATGTTCACACACATGGCAGGATCCCAATCCGATGCCACTCATTAAACAAATATTTAATCTGCCCACTCGTGGTGGTGGGAGATGAGGTGTAAATGTAACCGTGTGGCATGACTAGTGTGGTTGGAGGAATTGAGCTCGCACTATTATCCAATCGGTATTTATTCCAACTAACATGTCATTCTTGCTGGTAGGGTCAGGTTCTGCCGACTTCACCCTCTACATCACGACTCTCACAACATTTAAGCATCATCTAGGCGATCACTTGAATCGCCAAGGCTGAGAATGGACCAAACACAGGTAGATAGGAACTGGTGTAAACAAGCACAATGGTCAGCTTGGACACAAAGGGCCAAAGGGCACATTTCTGGAGGCTCGATGACATTTCACAGACTCGTGAACGCTGAGACCAGGGAAGGCAAGCCTTCCTTTTGGGATCACCCATGAGTGTGAGGGACCCTATGCTCACAAGCTCATCAGACAAAACTTCCAGGATCAGTAACAAAAATAAACAGGGCACAGATCTACATAGTCAGCAAACACACACCTGGGCAACAACTAAATCTGAGTAAAGAGATCTTTATCCCCTCAGGGGCAAATAGGAGGGCCTGGAAAATGTCTACAAAGATAAAACCAGAGCTGAGCTGACATTTATCATGAATGGTTACAGATACCTGGGCCCCTTCCGCACGATAAGAATGAAGGATCACTTGATAGCGTCCTTTCAGGTTTGGATTTGGTTTCACAGGTTAATCAGATGGTTCAACAATCATGAGAGACGACGGAGTTCGCAGCACAGGGAGTGGTCCAAGCGAGTTAAGAACAAGGTAAGGTGAAACGGAGAGGTACAGGCAGAGACCATTGGCTGCTTCTGTCCTGTATACTTCACTGTAAATCAATGTAACTGGCAGCCAAAGATAGACACAAAGTGTTCGAGTAACTCGCCGGCCAGGCAGCTTTTCTGGAGAAAAAGGATGGGTGACGTTTCTGGTTGGGACCCTTCTTCCCGTCCCGAAATGTCACTCATCCTTTTTCTCCAGAGATACTGCCTGACCCACTGAGTTACTCCAGCACTTTGTGTCTATCTTCGATATAAACCAGCATATCCAGTTCATTTCTACACAACTGGTAACCAACACTAGGGAAATCTCAAACACTTGCCACCAACAGGTTACCAAGAGTCCCGGTTTCTCTTGCCCATTCCCGTTATTCGCATCCTTCCCGAAGATAAAGTTTCCGTCCGCTGCTGGCAGTTTGCAAAACTGTGCATCGAGACAGCCCCCGAGGGTTAAGGTAACCGGGGCACGTTGACTGAATTCAAGTCTCCTACATTCTCCACTTCCCAATCCCTGAAAACGACACAACATCCACACTCCCTAACACACTGCCAAATATACAAGCTCCCCCGCCGGCAGAATGACCAAAATACAAACTTGCAAAGCCACAGAACCAACAGCGAGCGATTGCCCGGCGAGCAGATTGTTTGCAAAGAAGGACATGCAGAGTAGAAGTAATCTGGTTAAACAATTTGCTCCCTTTCCTGCACACACACTCATACACACACAGTTTACCTGGGTCCTGGGACGCTGTTGGAACGCCGAGAAATAGAATGAAACAGAAGATCGCTGGTTTCCACTGTATCTGGCACCTGTGAAGAGTGGACAGGGAAACGAGTTTGAAACACGCGCAAAAGTAGCTTTGTTTTAATGCCGGGATAAGTTTTCTCAATGGACGAGAGGAGCACAGGCAGATGGGGTACTCACCTTCTTCCATGCATGGCTGATTCTGGTGCTACAACTTGGTAACTCGCAGACAGACAGCAGAAATGAGGGACTTCTATTTCCCAACTGCGTCTGAACAGCTGACTCAAAAGCAGCAAGTATTTGAAAGAGAGGGAGAGAGAGAAAGAGAGGGGAGGGGGAGCCAGAGAGGCGGGCAAAAGTATTAACTCTCTCTGCCCCAGGCTCAGGAATCCCCTGGGTCCTATCGCCTGGTTAACCGAAAGTCATCAAATCCATCTCGTTTAAGTTTTATATACTAATAATAAATGGCTTCTTCTCAGGGTATGGTTGATCTAAATCAAATGTACACATCTGTTTGGATTGAGGAGGGAGAGGCGAAAGAGTATTACAGGAGCATCCGTCCTCCTTCTGATCTGTGTCCTGGTCTCGCTTCTGCACAGGAAGAGTTCAAACTCCACAGAAACTTGCATGTGAAAAATTAAAAATTAAACCACAGATGTTAGAAATATGTTAGTGTGGGGAAAAGAGTGTGAAACACATGCAAAATAGTTTTATTTTAGTGCCAGGCTAAATCTGCGAGAAAAATACTAGTAACTTGCCACAGAACCTTGTGGCAAGACACCAGGGCCTCATCAAGTATCTAACCACAGGCGAGGTCCCAGAGGACTGGGGAGTAGCCAATGGTGTTCCTTTGTTTACAATGGGGAGTCGAGATAATCCAGGAAATTCTAGGGTGGTGTATCTCACGTCAGTGGTTGGGAAGTTGCAGACAGTGAGAAAGGTTGTTAAAATATGCAGCGGGATATGGATACAGCAGGAGTCGGTGATGAAATGCCAGATGGAGTTGAATCAGAGCAAGTGTGAGGTTTTGCACTTTGGGAGGTCGAATGTAATGGGAAAGTATATAGTTAATGGCAGGATCCTTACAACATTGATGTACGGAGGGATCTGGTCCACAGTTCCTTGAAAGTGACAACAAAGGTAGACAGAGTGACAAAGAAGACATAATGGTATGCTTCTTGTGTTGCATTTGGTAGTTAATAACCAATGAATGCTTGCATCTCTCTGCCCCAGGCTAAGGAATCCCCTGGGTCCTATTGCCTGGTTAACCAAAAGTCATCAAATCCATCTTGTTTAAGTTTTATATACTAATAACTTGCATTTATTGGTTGAGTCATGAAGTATAAGAAATGGGAAGCCTTGTTGCAGTTTTGTAGGACATTGGTTAGGTCGCATTTGGAATATTGGATGCAGTTCTGGTCGCACCAATTCAGGAAAGATGTGGAGGCTTTGGAGAGAGTGCAGGGGAGGTTTGAAAAGCTTCCCCTGTAAGTTATCCAGGTATATCATCCAAGCATAATCACAATCAAACCATACTGGAATACAAAAGGTAGTGCAAAGAAATAAAATAAATGTAGCACAGAATATACTGTTACAGTTACGGAGGATGTGCAAGGGCTGCAATGAGGTAGATTGGGGTATCGGGAAAACATAGTTAGTTTAAAAGAAGTCCACTCAAGAGTCTGATAATAGCGAGGAGGAAGCTGAGACTGGCGCATTAAGTGAGAGCTCATGGCAAATTGGAAAATTGCATCCAAAATTGACTAAGTGCACAATCCTAATTCTTCAAGAGTCAAATCAAGAGTCAAGAGAGTTTGTTGTCATGTGTCCCAGATAGGACAATGAGATTCTTGCATTGCTGCAGAACAGGATATTGTCGTCATAGGTACAGATCAGATCAGTGTGTCCATATACCATAGAATATATATATATACACACATCAATGCACAGATAAAGTGCAATAGGCTGTTATAGTTCAGAGTTTGTTTTATGTTGTGTTTAATAGTCTGATGGCTGTGGGGAAGAAGCTGTTCCTGAATCTGGATGTTGCAGATTTCAGGCTCCTGTACCTTATACCTGATGGCAGCGGAGAGATGAGTGTGCTCCTCTGTTCCTCAGCAAGGGAACATTATGGGCCGTGGACAGTAAGCATGCAGGTACAGCAGGCAGTGAAGAAAGTGAATGGCATATTGGCCTTCATAACAAGAGGAGTTGAGTATAGGAGCAAAGAGGTCCTTCTGCAGTTATACAGGGCCCTAGTGAAACCACACCTGGAGTATTGTGTGCAGTTTTGGTGTCTAAATTTGAGAAAGGACATTCTTGCTATTGAGGGAGTGCAGCGTAGGTTCACAAGGTTAATTCCCGGGATGGCGGGACTGTCATATGCTGAGAGAAAGGAGGGTTGGGCTTGTATAATCTGAAATTTAGAAGGTTGAGAGGAAATTTTATTGAAATATATAAGATTATTAAGGGTTTAGACACGCTAGAGGCAGGAAACATGTTCCCGATGTTGGGAGAGTCCAAAACCAGGGGCCACAGTTTAAGAATAAGAGGTAAGCCATCTAGAACGGAGATGAGGAAACACTTTTTCACACAGAGAGTTGTGAGTCTGTGGAATTCTCTGCCTCAGAGGACGGTGGAGGCCGGTTCTCTGGATACTTTCAAGAGAGAGCTAGATAGGGCTCTTAAAGATAGCGGAGTCAGGGGATATGGGGAGAAGGCAGGAATGGGGTACTGATTGTGGATGATCTAGCTTGTTTTTTTGTACAGGTTTCCATTTAACAGTCTTGCAGAATTTATGTGTAATTTTTGTATACTTATGGTTTTGTGTGTTTGTTGTGTCTATGTGCTTGTGATGCTGTGGCAAACACTATTTTCATTGTACCTGCAGCTCACTGTCCTTGTGCCTATGACAATAAACCCAACTTGACTTGACTGAATAGGCAAGAGAGGATAATGGTGGAAGGTTGATTTTATAATTGGAATCCTATGTCCAGAGGTGTACCACAGGGATCCATGCAGAGACCCTTGGTGTTTGCAATGCACATTAACAATCTCTACGTGAATATAAGAAGTGTGCCTAGTGAGATTGTAGGTGGCACAAAAATTGATGGAGCTTTGATAACAAGGAAGGAGGTGCGAATATTGATTCGTTTTTAAACTGAATAGAGCAATGGCTGATGGAATTTAATCCTTAAAATGTAAGGTGATGGACTTTGGGAGGATTAATAATGTAGGATAATAATGGGCGGCACAGTGGCGCAGCGGTAGAGTTGCTGCCTTATAGCGCCAGAGACACCGTTTCGATCCTGACTCTGGGTGCTGTCTGTGTGGAGTTTACACATTCTCCCTGTGACCGCGTGGGATTTCTCTGGCTGCTCTAATTTCCTCCTACACTCCAAAGACGTACAGGTTTGTAAGTTAATTGGCTTTGGTAAAATTGCAAATTGGCCCTTGTGTGTAGGATAGTGTTAGCATATGGGGTGATCGCTTGTCAGAGCGGATTCAGTGGGGAAAGGGCCTGTTTCCACACTGTATCTCTAAAGTCAGAAAAGTTTAAAGGATAGGTAATGAACCGTAGGACCCTGGGAAGCAACAAAGGGACCTCCGTGCACATGGCCAGGGATCCCTGAAGGCAGCAGTGCCGTCAGATAAGGTGTTTAAGAGATTACATGCAATGCATGCCTGCCTTAGCTGGACATGGAAATTAAGAGCTGGAAGATTATGGCATAATAAAAAACTTTAGTTAGACCACAGCTGGAGAACTGCGAACAGTTCTGGCCCCCACACTACAGGATGAATGTGCACGGGAGAGAGTGCAGAGGATGTTGCCTGGGGTAGAACATTTCATCTGTGAGGAGAGATTGTATAGACTGGGTTTCCTCGGAGTGGAGAAATCAGTGGGCTGACCTGGTCCAGGTATACAAAATGATGTGCGATATGGACAGGGTAGACAGTACCTTACTTTTCTTACTGTCTGAACAGTAACATAGGAGACTTAGAAGAGACTTAAGTAAGAGTTTTTTTTACAACCAGAGACACGGGAGTTGGAACATCCTGCCTAAGGGGGTGGAAGAGGCATATTACTCCATAAGACCATAAGACATTGGAGCAGAATTCGGCCACTTGGCCCCTTGGGTCTACTCTGCTATTCGATAATGGCTGATCTATTTTTCCCTTTCAACCCCATTCTCCTGCCTTCTCTCTGTAACCTTTGATGCCCATACTAATCAAGAACCTATCAAACTCCGCTTTAAAAGTACCCCATGTCTTGGCCTCCACAGCCATCGGAGGCAATGAATTCCACAAATTCACCATCTTTTGGCTAAAGAAATTCCTCCTAATTTCCATTCTAAAGGTACGTCCTTTTATTTGGAGGATGTGCCCTCTGGTTATAGACTCTTTTCTCGTCCACTCTATATAGACACTTCATTATTCAGTAGATTTTAATGAGATTTCTCACCCAACCCCCACCCTCATCTTTCTAAACTCCAGCGGAAACAGGCCCAGAGCCATCAACTGCTCCACATAGGTTAGTCCAATCATCCCCGGGATCATTCTCGTCAACCTCCTCTGGACCCTCTCCAATGCTAGCATATCCTTCCTCAGATATGGGGTTCAAAACGGCTCATAACATTCCAAATGTGGCCTCACCAGTGCCTTATAATGCTCGGCATTATATCTTTGCTTTTATATTCTAGTCCCCTTGAAATGAATGCTAGCATTGCATTTGCCTTCCTTTTCCACTTTGTTTCTCTTACAACATGGATGAAATTAGCCTGTTCTGTTTCAGTATTCTTAAACAGACAAAAACGCAAATAAAATCAGTGATCAAGCAGTACAATCTTTATTTCGCCAGGCGGGTGTGGTAAAACTCTTTACAGTATGCAGATTACAGACTATACGGTTCCCTTCCCCACACAAGGGAGCAGTGATCTAATTACATATATATACTTCAATAATCGACGATTCAGCAATACCTTATCTACAGAGCATAGTACAGCCTCTTGCTTAAGATTAGCAGATCCTTAAGATTGACAGCTTCTTAAGATTGACAGGTTCTTCTGACAGAGGAAGGGTTAGCCATATATGGTTATATGAGAAGGCTATATTTCTGCAGAACAAGCATTTTGTTTTTTTCTACTTATGATGCACATATTAATCTTATAGTCTGAATTCTCTCTCAATGTTTATATTATAGAGGAGACATTCATGAAGCTGTGCTTGTTATCTCACTTATGTTATTGGAAAGGGAACATCAACAGTTTGTTAGCTTTGTTACTGAAAGCAAAGGTTAGTGCATTTTGCTGGCTGTGCAATTTAATAGAAGAAGGTGAAAGCCTGTCTTTGTTTCAGCAGAATCCATTTTGTAAGTTTAAATCATTATTTAAACCAGGACGACAGATGGCACAATGGGCTAAGTGTTCGGCTGGCGACCGGAAGGTAGCCGGTTCAAATCCCGCTTGGAGTGCATACTGTCGTTGTGTCCTTGGGCAAGACACTTCACCCACCTTTGCCTGTGTGTGAATGTGTGTGAGTGATTGGTGGTGGTCGGAGGGGCCGTAGGCGCAGATTAGTAGCCACGCTTCCGTCAGTCTGCCCCAGGGCAGCTGTGGCTACAGAAGTGTGACTGAGGAGTGTATGAATAATGCGATGTAAAGCGCCTTGAGTATTCTAGAAAGGCGCTATATAAATCCCATCCATCATTATTATTATTATTATTAACTTCCACAAACTAACTCAGCTCACAGCCCAGTGGAAGTTCCAGTCGTGGCCCCCAAGGAGTGATATACCTACTTCACTCCCCATAT
Organism: Amblyraja radiata; assembly: GCF_010909765.2. Lineage (NCBI taxonomy): Eukaryota > Metazoa > Chordata > Chondrichthyes > Rajiformes > Rajidae > Amblyraja > Amblyraja radiata. The sequence continues at coordinate 48,263,238 of NC_045962.1, read as the reverse complement.
CAACCTGACTTTAAACACAGAGGTTCTAAGTTTTGGAGTTCTTTCTTGAACACTCTTCATCTCCCACCTCTCTTTTAAGACACGTCCTCATCACTCCTCCACACAAATTTCTTGATGCATCACCCAATTTTGTCTGCCAATGCCTCTGTGAAACACCTTGAAATGTTTGTTCTCCATTAAAGGTAAAATATAGGTTAAAATTGTTGTAAAATGTCTCCTGCAGAACCCAGGTGTCTGATATCCTTGCCAACCTATCTTTAAAGAAAGGGTGGCAATGTGGCATGGTATCTGGACGGGGCGTTGAAGGACAAGAAGCCGAAGTGAAGAAGTGGAAGCCAAGATACCGAACGGAAACGATGCTGAAAAGCCAAATAACCGAACGTACACGACGCCGAAAAGTCAAATAACCTAAAAGACACGATGCCGAAAAGTCAAATAACCGAACGGACACAACGCCGAAAAGCCAAATAACCGAATGGACGCGACGCCGAAAAGCCAAATAACGGACATTGGCGTAGTCGAGCAGGTCTTGCTGGGAACAATGGCTGAAGACTGAGTTAGAGGCTACAGTTTGGCCGGTGTCTGGAAGGGTGGAAGAAAGTGAACTATCAGACCTCTTGAGTCTGAACTGCTAAGAGCACCCGGGAACACTGTTGCCCGAAGTGATCTGGTTCCCTGCCAAGACTTTTCAGAACAGACTACGTAAGGTAAGACAATTTTGGGGATTGTTGACTAGACTAAGTAGGCTGTCTGTAGTATTAAGTAGATATATTGGGTCAGTAATGGGATAGGCTCGGGATAAGAGTAACGTGGGAGCTTCGGTACATCTGGGAGTTTCGGTACGTGGGAGGAGTACATAACTGTGTTTTACTATTCAGTGAGAATATTATTGCTTTAACGTGTGTGAATATCTGAGATTTAATATATTGCATGAGGTGTGGAAATTTGTGAGTGAATGGCACAGAAAAGAGGGTGTAGAGTGAGTGAGTTTAAAGGCTGTTACTTGTTTGTGGAACCAGTTATGGGTGAATGTTGAATTAATCATATAATTAAGATGAAATAGGATGTCATTGAATGAGCTTGCTTATTTACGAGATAAATCTTTGTAGAATCTCATGTGTTTTAAAAGGTAGTGTCTATTTAAGAAGTTGCAGATGTATTGGCATTGAGCCTGGGACAAAGTTATTTTCTTTTTCTTTGCTCTTTGGAAATATATTGGTTATCTATGTGGAAATTAACTGTGTATTTTCTGTCTTGTCGACTTTTATTAAACAGGGGATGTAGCTCATAAAAGAGACTGTTCATTTTCTTCGTTGCATAACATGGCATTAGGATTGGTGACCTGGTCGGTATTTTTAAGTTTGATTTCTTCCTATTTCTTACCTTTTGACTTGAATTCAAGAGAGATGTGAAATTCAGATTAAGGTGTTGGATGAGAATTGAGAATAATTTTTAATTTTTAATTTCTTTACAATTACCTATTTTAAAGGGTCTGCCTTGTCAGTAGTTTAAGAGTTTAAATAAAGCTTTGACTGAGACTGGACAGGACGTTAGTGTGAATTAATTACATTTACACAGCAATTGACCAGAACCTTGTTAGTCTTACAGAAATCACTGAACCAGAGAAACGTAGAAACCTCTATCAGCAGACCATAAAGGCGAATATTTACAACCAGGGGATCGCAAACTGATAAGAAATTGGGATTGGAGGAAATTGGGAGAACGGTGGAAGGAGCCCTTCCCAGTACTATTGACTACACCTACCTACAGTGAAGGTCGAAAATAATCCTCGTTGGATACACCTAACTTATTGCGAAATAATTGGAAACTGGAAAAAGGAAGTATGAACTTGGATGTCCGCCTGCAAGACTGGAGGTAAAAGGAAGATCTACACACAAATAAAAAAGGTCAGTATTTAAAGTATCTTGTTAAAACCAGCAATGAACATAAGAGTACGAACTACACTGAATTATATACATGAAAGAGTACATGTGATTGTCTGAAGAGAGAGATAGTGAGATTCCAGCCTCTTAAGTCCAGCCACCGTGGTAGATCAACGCTTACAAAATTAATCCGCTCTATGATCTTTGGCAGTCCAAAAGCAGCGAAGGAAAATAAAAAATTCCCCCCACCCTCCCATCTCCCCCAGCCAGTGATGTGATGGACGCGGGGGTCTGGACCAATCGCTGACAAGGTCTCGGACAAATCCCGTCCCCTTCAGACAATCACAAGTACTCTCACCGACGAGCGTTCAGTTCAGTCTGAAGAAGGGTCTCAACCCAAAACGTCACCCATTCCTTCTATCCAGAGATGCTGCCTGTCCCGCTAAGTTACTCCAGCTTTTTGTGTCTATCTTCAATTTCAGAGTTAAATAAAAATCACAGTGCTGGAAGAACTCAGCGTTCTAGGTGGCATCTGTGGAGGGGATGGATTAGGAGTTGTTTCAGACCAGGGTTCTTTTTCAATAGGAAGGAACTGCAGGTGCAGTTGTCTTTGCCAAATGGCAAATGATTCCGGGAATGCCAAGAGAGAGAGAGAGCGAGAGAGCAAGATAGATAGATAGATAGATAGATAGATAGATAGATAGATAGATAGATAGATAGATAGATAGATAGATAGATAGATAGATAGATAGATAGATAGATAGATAGATAGATAGATAGATAGATAGATAGATAGATAGATAGATAGATAGATAGATAGATAGATAGATAGATAGATAGAGAGGGAGAGAGAGAGAGAGAGAGAGAGAGAGAGAGAGAGAGAGAGAGAGAGAGAGAGAGAGAGAGATACCAGCCTCTTAACCCCAAGCACCGTGGTAGATCAACGCTTACAAAAATAATCCATTCTATTATATTCGGCAGTCCAAAAGTGGCGAAGGAAAGTTAAAAATCTCCCCCACCCACCCGTCTCTCCCGGCCAGTGATGTGATGGATGTGCGGGTCTGGACCAATCGCTGACAAGGTCTCAGACAAATCCCGTCCCCGGAGACATCATGTCCGTTATTTGGCTTTTCGGCGTCGAGTCCGTTCGTTTATTTGGCTTTTCGGCATCGTATCCATTAGGTTATTTGGCTTTTCAGCGTCATATCTGTTCGGTTATTTGACTTTTCGGCGTCGTATCCGTTAGGTTATTTGGCTTTTCGGCGTCGTGTCCGTTCTTGGCGTATCTTGGCTTCCAATTCTTCGCTAGTCTTCTCGTCCTTCGACGCCCCATCCGCAGACACAGTGACACAGCTTTAGAGCTGCTGCCTTGCAGTATCAGAGACCTGGGTTCGATCCTGACTATAGGTGCTGTCGTTACGGAGTTTGTAGATTCTCCGTGTAACAGAGTGGGTTTTCTCCCACTACTCTGGTTTCCTCCCACATTCCAAAGACGTGCAGGTTTGTAGGTTAATTAGCTTCTGTAAATTGTCCCTTATGTGTAGAATAGAACTAATGTATAGATAATTGTTGGTCGGC
>NC_045962.1:46573388-46683659 GCF_010909765.2 Amblyraja radiata | reverse complement strand
AAATCAACATAGTCTTTTAATGTGACTTTTAACTTCCTCAATATTGATTGGGACTTGCTTAGCGTTTAAAAGCTTAAATGAGCAGAATTTGTTAGGTGTGTCCAAGAGGGTTTCCTGGCGTGATATGTGGATAGTCCAACCTGAGAAAGGAACATACTAGGAAATGAGCCTAGCCAGGTGACTAATGTTCAGTGGAAGAGCATTTGGGAGGTAATGATCACAACTCTGTAATTTTAAGATTGTTTTGAATATAGAGAAGTTGGGACATTGTGTGAAGGTACTATTGGAGTGAGGCTGATGTTATGAGGCAAGAGCTCAGGAGGGGACATTGGGAGAACTTTTTATTAGTTAAGTCCACATCGAACATGTGAAACGTCTGAAAAAGGTCTCAACCCGAAACCTCGCCTATTCCTTCTCTCCAGAGATGCTGCCTGTCCCGCTGAGATAACCAGCTTTTTTGTGCCTAACATGTGAAAGTTGTTAAAAGCCAGTTGTTGAAAGTTCAGGACTGGCATATTCCTGAAAGGAGGAGGGATATGGATGGCAAATGAACCTTGAATGACAAAAGGGGTTGTAAATTTGGGTGAGAAAAGAAAAAGAAAGCCTATGCAAGTTTTCAAAAGATAAAATCCGACCAGGCCTTTGAAGAATATAAAGCAAGGAGGAAAGAAACTAAGTGGGCGATTAGCAGGGCCAAAAGGGGCCACACAATGCCCTTGGCGATCATATTGAAATATATCCTAAGGTCTTTTTATACCCACATTTAAAACAAGAGGGTAACCAGGACAAGATAGGACCACTCAAGGATAAAAAGAGGGATTTTGTGCTTGGAATCAAGGGATGTAGGTGAGGTACTAAACAAGTACTTTGCACCCGTTTTCACCAAGGATCACTTTTATCACCCTCAGCTTAGTTTACAACCCGCAATGTTTTTTTAACTATACTAGCTGGGCTGTGGAACCTAAACACCACACCATTTATTGCCACACTGACATCGTAAGTTCCCTATGTTGGCCATTTTCCCATCATGCCTCCTCAGTATGTAAGCTCCAGGGTTAAACATATTACAAACTACTCATACATTTCAAAATTTCTGACATCAAAAGCATTCAGGTGAATAAATCCCCAGGTTATTAACAAAAGCAAGAGAGAAGCTTGTGGGAGTGTTGACAAATATCCTTGCATCTTCTCTAGCCACTGGTGAAGTCATGGAGAACTGGAGAGTAACTAATGTTGTTCCTTAGTCTGAGAAGAGAAGAGAGAATCTAATGAATACAGGCCAATGAGCCTCACTTCAGTGGTAGTGAAGCTATTGGAGAGATTCTTCAGGATAGGATTCACTCCAATCTAAAAGCTTGGAATGGATTTAATTAGTGGCAGTCAGATAGCTTGTACACAACAGGTCATATTTACTAACCAGATAAAGTTTTTTTGAAAGGTGATGAAGGTGATCAATGGGCTATAAATGGTGGATGTAGTCGACATGGATTTTAGTAATGCATTTGATAAAGTTTGATTCAGAAGATTAAGATGTACAAGATTAACATTGATTTGATCATTGGATTATTCGCTGTCATTGATGGAAGGACAGAGGATTATGATGGAAGGATGATATTCAGGACTGGAGGTCTGTGATTAATGGTAGTAATTAGATGCAGCAGCATCTATGGAGCGAAGGAAATAGGCAACGTTTTGGGCCGAAACCCTTCTTCAGACTGATGGGGGGTGGCGGGGAGAAGAAAGGAAAAAGGAGGAGGAGGAGCCCGAGGGCTGAGGGATGGGAGGAGACAGCCCGAGGGCTGAGGAAGGGGAGGAGACAGCAAGGGCTAACAAAATTGGGAGAATTCAAAGTTCATGCCCGCAGGATGCAGACTCCCCAAGCGGAATATGAGGTGCTGTTCCTCTTATTTTTTTGAGAAACTCAGCGGGTGCAGCAGCATCTATGGAGCGAAGGAAATAGGCAAAGTTTCAGGCTGATGGGGGGTGGCGGGGAGAAGAAAGGAAAAAGGATTAATGTTCTGCAAGGAACTGTTGCAAGGTCTGTTGTTTGTGATGTATATTAATGACTTTGATGTAAATTTACATGTGTTGGTTAGGGAGTTTGTAGATGGTACCAAGAGTGTTCAGATCACGGATGTGAGGAAAGCTGGCAAAGTATACAGCACCGATATAGATCAGTCGCAGAAATGTTTGGACAAATGACAGATAGAGTTTAATCTGAGCAAGTGTGAGGTGTTTCCCCCATCCAGGCATAATTAAAATACCCATATAACCCAGGCCCATAATACACATAATTTACAGCCAATTGTACTGTGTAATCACAGGGCGCTCATGTTGTGCAGGTTTTTTTTGGGGGGGGGGGGGGTGGGGAGGGAGGGACGGTGTCATCTCAATAATTAAATAAAAACTGTGATGATGTGGACATACACGCACATGTTGCCCCAAAACTTTAAAGATGTACAAGAATGCTTTTCCAATGATCAGCAAACTTAAATTCCTTATAACAGAGGGGAAAGAAGCTGTTCATGTCAGGTGGAACACACTTTCAAGCTTTTGTATCATCTGCAGGATGGCAGCAGGTAGAATGACTGGAGTGGGATGTCTTTGATTATGTTGGCTACATTTCCAAGGCAGTGTGAGGTATACTGTAGATGGCGGGAACTCTGGTCTATGAAATGGACTGGGCTACATCTCCCAGGCTCTGCAATTCTTGGAGTCTTGGGCAGAGCTTTTTCCAAGCCAACCAGTGATGCAACCCAACAGTATGCTTTGCATGGTGCTTCTGCAGAAGTTTGTAAGAGTCATTGGAAACATGCCAAATTTCCTTGGTCTCCTCAGGAAGTAGAGGCATTGGTGTGCATGAAATTGATTGGTCCATGACAGACCATTGGTAATATTAACACCAATACTTGATGCTCTCAACCATTCCACATATACAGTGGACGAACTCCCTGTTGTTCTTTGGAACAGTGTCACAGAGTTATACAGCACAGATGCTGGCCCTTTAGCCCAACATGTCATTGCCGACCAAGATGCTCATCCATTTGCCCACATTTGACCCATATCCTTCTATTTGTACCTGTCCAAATATATTTTAAATGTGTTATAGTACTTGCCTCAACTACTTATCCTGGCAGCTTGTTCCATATCCGTAACATCCCCTGTGTGAAAAAGATTTCTATTAAATCTTGTTCTCAATTTCCCAACCCCGGGATAAAGACTCTAACTATGTCCCTTGTGTTTTTATGCACCTTTATAAGATCATCCCTCAGCCTCCTATGTTCCAAGAAATAAAATTCCAGCCTGCCCAACATCTTCCTATAACTCAGCCCCTCGAGACAAGTGAGGGAAAACTTAAATGCCGTTAATAATGCAGTTAGTGCTTTGGATGACACCATCATATCTAAAGGTGTCCTTCTGTGCACACCTGTCCCTTGTATAGTCATAGTGAATTTTGGTCACAAATTTGTGGAGTGCAGCTTGAATATCTTACTCTGTTGAGTGTGCTATTCTTCATGTATAGCAGCCATTTTCATCCCAAGTTGTTAAACAAGAATAGGATATGGTCCTAGAAATAGATTGTTTACATGAGCAAATTAAGGCATTTCTGAAAAAAATGTAAAAGGGTGAATAGAATTTAGATTTTAAAAGCAGGATCTCTGATTTTTACCTGATCCTAAAAATGTTTCTGATTTATCTCAATTGCTGCAGGCAGGGTAAATTGCCCTTATTATGCCAAGTGTGAAATGGTGGCAGATCATCTTGTGCAAAGTTTGACAGATTTCGAGATTCATAAGATTGTTATACACCCTGATGACTGGAAGGTGAGTTACATCCTAATTCTAATATTAAGTTGGTAAATAAATGGAGTGCCCTGAAATCAACGGTAAATTCGGGGTTAGATTGAGAGGTCAAATACATTGTATTCTGTACTTCCATCCAGTAGATCTGCCAGCTGATAGTTAGCATGATTCAGCCCAGTAAATTAGTATATTGTACTTTCTAGCTTGGGCTCCAGTTTAGCTGCAAGCTATGCGAGTCTTCTCTCTGCAGGAATGTTAAATGCTCAGTTTCAGGGAACTGTAGTCCTTGAATGAATGTAAAATCAGTTCATGATTTTCCTTGGTGTTTCTTCAAGATGCCTAAGATCTTTTTTCACTTGTATTCTCTGACCTGAGTATACTCGAGGGTGGCACTGAACAGGTTAATATCTGTAAATTATTTTATCATTTAGATTTATCATTTTTTGTAGTGGTGGACTAAAAAGCAAAGATTTACACATTTCTCCCTGCACATTTCAAATCATTACATTGTGAAGTGAATCTAGAAAATAGTCTTGTTTGTTCTAGGTTGGAATAAAGGAAGCCTTATTGATGCTGTTATCCTGGAGGGTAGATGTTTGGAGTCTCATTATCCACTTATTCTCCCCTGAGCAGCAATGTAGAAAGATCAGTAATTGATTGCCGTGGGAGAATGTATGACATTTATTTGAAAATGGTTATGTAAATATGTCTCATGATATAATTGACAATCACAGAGTTTTCTTTCTGTTAGAATAAACATTCCTGTTGAAAGCTCCTGTGTCCTAAAATTGATATTGTAATGAGAACCTATCAGAACTTTGGGAGTATCCAAGGTTCACCTGAGCATTGTCAACAAGACTTGGAAAAGTCTAAAAAAAATTACAAGTAGTTTCCCACGTTATGTAAAAATCCTGTTCCTGAGAACAGTTTAAATTAATTTTTTCCACCAAAAGTTAGTAACAAACAATTTCAAAGAGGATCAATTAACATTTATTATCTTCCGCTCAAGTCTCCATCTTGATGGGTGGGTTTATATCTTTATACAGAGAAGGTTCTGAATCTATTCGTAACCTCAAAGTATAACTACTGATGATGTGTCCTGTGCCCAACTGTCCTGAAGGTTACCCAGGCCAAGATATACGTATCCCTCCCCCGCCCCCCACCGATGTTGAGCGTCTACCACTCTCAACAATCAACGAATGTCGTGAAATGCTCCCCACCTATTGGCACAAGGGACTTCTTAACATCTTGTCCTGTGTATTTGATTCTGATAATCTGGACTCGTCCAGTGACTGCTGTGAAAGGACAGCTGACAACATGGGAAAGTCCACGTGACAGCTTGGAGAGACAGCTGACAGGAGGGAACAGACCCCACTGGGGCCGTCATGGGCTAGCTACCCATGATAGCAGTCCCCAACGCTGTTTCAGTTAGTTGGAGACACCCGCTAAATGCTACTAAAAGTAAATTAAAGAGAATACCCCTAGAGCCTGCGAGAGCGGGGGCGCAAGATGGCTCACCGATTGATAACACGGTTACAGACCCAGGAACGGAAATGATTACGGACAAGGAGAGCATGGCACATGAGACATCCACAACAGCAGGACACAAACTTCAGGTGTGCATTTGTGGTTGGGAGAAAATAACATCAGTGAAGGGCTTGAAGATCCACCAAGGGAAGAAAAATTGCTTGAGAGAGCAGAGACATGGGCCTCGCATTGATCAGTACTTCTTACGAAGCAACCAGTCAAATCAGTCGAGTGAAGCACAGCGACGGGACTCAAACCAAAGTTCGCAGAGCATCAGCACCCATGTCACTGAAGAGGGTGATACAAGCACAGAAATGCCGGTGGAGGAGCCCACGCAACAACGACAAAGACCTCCATTGGAGGGAAAGATCAAAGGGCACAAACCTGGAGTGAAATGGCCCAAAGCTGTTGAAAAGAAAGAGTGGGAGACGGTCAACAGTGACCTTATACATATCTTGGAGCAACAAGTGGGCACAGCAGTGGAAAAGCTTGAAAGGATGGGCAACACAATCTACAGCTACGGAGAAGAATGGTTTGGGGTGAGTAAAGGGAGAGGTGGAAAGAAATTACCAACACCAATCAAGTCCAGGAGGCAGCAGGAGATCGAGAGGCTAATCAGAGAGAGGAGACAGTTGAAACAGTAATGGAAAAAAGCAACTGACGCAGAGAGAGAAGGTCTCATGCTACTCCAAGAGGACATCAAGAGCCGATTGGCAACCTTGCGAAAAGCAGAGAACTTGAGGAAACTTCACAAGAAGAAAGAACACACAAGAACACGGTTCTACAAAGACCCTTTCAAGTTCATCAAAGACCTCTTCGCAAAGGAAAAAAGTGGAACTTTGTAAACATCAAAACGGGAATTGGAGGAACACCTGGAAAAGGCCCACCAAGACACCAAAAGGCATAAGCAGTTAGTCATCCCACATGACATCCCGGCTATTCAACCACCTGAATTCAACCTGGACACCAGCCCTCCAAGATGGAAAGAGGTAGAGAACACTGTCCGGCGAGCAAGAGCAGCATCAGCTCCGGGGCCAAACGGAGTACCATACAAGCTCTACAAGAACGCACCGGATGTGTGACGCTTTCTATGGAAGCTCATGAGGGTGGTGTGGAAGAAGCAAACAATACCTAAGGCGTGGCGAAGGGCCGGCGGCGTGCTAATACCTAAAGAAAAGGATGCGTCAGACATCAGCCAATTCTGGCCAATATGTCTCCTGAACGTCGAGGGAAAAATCTTTTTCAGCATTGTATCACAAAGGCTGTCCACCTATCTGGTAACAAACAAGTACATTGATACATCTGTACAGAAAGCAGGAATTCCAGGATTTTCGGGCTGCTTGGAGCATACAAGCATGATCTGGCACCAGATCCAAGCAGCTAAGAAGGAGAAGAGAGACCTACATGTGATCTTCCTCGATCTGGCCAATGCATTTGGTTCAGTTCCCCATGAACTCCTTTGGGAATCTTTTGCCTTTTTCCATGTACCAGAGCTCATCACCACACTGGTCAAGAGCTATTTCCAAGACCTGCAGCTGTGCTTCACAACAGCTGACTTCAGTACAACATGGCAGCGCTTGGAAGTAGGCATTATGGCAGGCTGCACAGCCTCACCCTTGGCCTTTACAATGGCCATGGAAGTCATCATCAGGGCCTCAAAATGGGTGGTGGGCGGTGAACGAACCAGGGCTGGGCTCCGTCTGCCACCCATCAGGGCATACATGGACGACATGACAACACTAACCACTACTGCAGCATGCACCAAGCGGCTACTTGGAAAGCTGCAGGAGAACATCAAGTGGGCCCGAATGAAAATCAAACCAAGTAAATCTCGAAGCATCTCCATAGTCAAGGGGGTGCTTAGAGACACAAGGTTCTGTATCGGTGACGACCCAATACCAACAGTGTCTGAACAGCCAGTTAAAAGCCTGGGCAGATGGTACAACGCAAGTCTCAAGGACAAAGAGCAGGTGCAACAACTAAGGCAAGAAATTGTCAACGGCCTGGAGAACATCAATCAGACCCTACTGCCTGGGAAACTGAAGCTCTGGTGCCTACAGTTTGGACTCCTTCCTCGGACAATGTGGCCACTGACCGTTTATGAAGCCCCAATAACAACTGTGGAGAAGATGGAGCGAACCATAACTTCATACGCGAAGAAATGGCTCGGGGTCCCACGATGTCTAACTAACATCGGCCTATATGGCAAAGGGGTCCTGGAACTACCTCTCACTAGTCTAACAGAGGAATACAAGTGTTCTAAAGTAAGACTCCAGATGACACTGAGGGACTCTAGAGACAAGACCATCAGTGCTGTTGCGCCGCCCCTAGTAACTGGCCGGAAGTGGACACCATCTGATGCAGTACAGCAAGCTTCATCAGCCCTGAGACACAAAGACATCGTGGGGCAAGTCCAGCAGGGAAGAGGAGGCTTTGGCCTTACGACAAGTAAACCAACTTGGCGAAAGGCCACAACATCAGAGCGGAGGACATTGGTGGTCGAGGAGGTGCGGCGACAGGAGGAGGCCGCAAGAAGTGCAAAGGCGGTCTCTCTTGCCAAACAGGGGCAATGGATGCAGTGGGAAGGTGTGGAGCGGAGGAAGATCAGCTGGAAAGAACTATGGGAAATGGAAGCAAGCAAGATCAGCTTCATCATCAGAGCGACTTATGACGTGCTTCCATCACCAAAGAACCTCCATCAGTGGTACGGCGAGGATCCAACCTGTGCCCTCTGCCCAACTCCAGCGACCCTCAAACACATCATGGTAGGCTGCAAGACCAGCCTCACGCAAGGGAGATACACGTGGCGGCATAATCAGGTACTAAAAAGCCTGGCATCAGCCCTTGAGAACAGGCGGTGTGCGACCAACTCCTTGCCTCCGAGAGCAAGCAACCCCCCCCCCCCCCCCAAGGGCAACAACCTTTGTCCGAGAAGGACAGAAAACATCTAAACATCCTTCCACCAGATCAGAAGAAGGAAACCTATGCAGGGCCCGCGACTGGAGGATGCTGGCGGACATCGGCCGACAACTAATTTTTCCACCTGAAATTGCTTCCACCAACCTCAGGCCAGACTTGGTGTTCTGGTCCCCTTCACAGAAGACTGCTTACATCATAGAGCTCACAGTTCCATGGGAGAACTCTGTTGAGGAGGCCTATGAGCGTAAGAAGCTGCGCTACGCAGAGCTTGCAGCAGAGGCAACGCAGCGTGGCTGGAACACCAAAGTCTATCCAGTTGAAGTGGGATGCAGAGGATTTGTTGCATCATCTACCATCAGAATGCTGAAGGAGCTTGGAATCCACGGTCAGGCTCTGCGGAAGACCATAAGATCACTCTCAGAGGCGGCTGAAAGAAGCAGCCGGTGGATTTGGCTCAAGCGGAAAGACCCATGCTGGGCCCCAAGTACTTCAGGGTGAATCTTTGGGACGGTTTGACACGGGACATGCGCTGAGGGCTGATCATCCTGCAGCGGGCCGCCCTTGTGGAGGGTATATAGTGTTAAAAGGCTGAAACACCCAGTGATGCAAGGGTACACTACTGATGATGTGTCCTGTGCCCAACTGTCCTGAAGGTTACCCAGGCCAAGATATACGTATCCCCCCTCGCCCCCCACCGATGTTGAGCGTCTACCACTCTCAACAATCAACGAATGTCGTGAAATGCTCCCCACCTATTGGCACAAGGGACTTCTTAACATCTTGTCCTGTGTATTTGATTCTCTTTGTAGAGTTTATAATAAGTCAAGTCAAGTCAAGTCAAGTTTATTTGTCACATACACATACGAGATGTGCAGTGAAATGAAAGTGGCAATGCTTGCGGACTTTTGTGCAAAAGACAAACAACCAAACAACCAAACAAACTATAAACACAATCATAACCCACATATTCTTTTACATAATAAATAATGGAAGGAAAAACGTTCAGTAGAGTTAGTCCCTGGTGAGATAGGCGTTTACAATCCGAATGGCCTCTGGGAAGAAACTCCTTCTCAACCTCTCCGTTCTCACCGCATGGCAACGGAGGCGTTTGCCTGACCGTAGCAGCTGGAACAGTCCGTTGCAGGGGTGGATGGGGTCTGTCATGATATTGTTGGCTCTGGAGTTGCACCTCCTGATGTATAGTTCCTGCAGGGGGGGCAAGTGAAGTTCCCATAGTGCGTTCGGCCGAACGCACTACTCTCTGCAGAGCCTTCTTGTCCTTGGCAGAGCAATTCCCTAACCAGATGGTAATGTTCCCGGACAAGATGCTTTCCACCGCCGCTGCATAGAAGCACTGGAGGATCCTCGGAGACACTCTGAATTTCCTCAATTGCCTGAGGTGGTAAAGGCGCTGCCTTGCCTTACTCACGAGTGCTGAGGCGTGTGATGCCCATGTCATATCCTCGGCGATGTGGACTCCCAGATATTTAAAACAGTTCACCCTATCCACAGGATCCCCATTTATCCTCAATGGAGTGTACGTCCTCGGATGATGTGCCTTCCTAAAGTCCATGATCAGCTCCTTCGTTTTTTTGATGTTCAAGAGGAGGCTGTTATCCTGGCACCAGAGTGCTAGACCAGCCACCTTCTCCCGGTAGGCCTTCTCGTCGTTGTCTGAGATCAGGCCCACCACCACAGTGTCATCAGCAAACTTAATTATTGAGTTGGAGCTGAACCTAGCCACACAGTCATGTGTGTACAGGGAGTACAATAGGGGGCTGAGGACGCAACCCTGGGGCGATCCTGTGCTCAGGGTGAGGGACTTCGATGTATTCCCTCCCATCTTGACTACCTGGGGCCTGGCGGTGAGAAAGTCCAGGACCCAGGCACACAGGGAGGTGTTGAGCCCCAATTCCATTAGCTTCCCGGCCAGTCTGGTGGGGACTATCGTGTTGAAGGCTGAACTGTAGTCTATGAACAGCATTCTCACGTAGCCCCCCTTCTGGCTGTCCAGATGGGAGAGAGCGGTGTGCAAGACCTGGGAGACCGCATCGTCCGTGGATCTGTTCGGACGGTATGCGAACTGCAACGGGTCCATGTTCCGAGGGAGGAAGGCGCAGATGTGTTTCTTCACCAGCCTCTCAAAGCATTTCATGACTACCGAGGTAAGGGCCACCGGACGGTAGTCATTCAGACAGGCTGGGGAGGCATTTTTTGGTACCGGTACAATGATGGATTTTTTGAAGCAGGCAGGGACCACGGACTTGTCCAGGGAGAGGTTGAATAATGTAGTGAGCACTGGAGCTAGCTGCGTAGCACAGGACTTGAGTACTCGCCCCAAGATGCCATCGGGGCCTGCATCTTTTCTCGTGTTCACCCGTCAGAGCCCTTCTCACGTCGTGCTCGGACAGCGAGAATGTGTGCACATTCCTCCCTTCAGCTTCGGTAGCCAGCCCGCTGGCAATATTGTCGATAGTCGGCAGACCTGGAGTGGTGTTGCCCCTCTCGAAACGAGCGTAAAAGGAGTTCAGGTCATCAGCTAGGGAGGTGCCGGCACTTGCGGATGAGGGAGGGGTGCTCTGGTAGTTGGCTACAATCCGTAGCCCCTGCCACAGGCTTCTGGTGTCCTGCTGCTCCATCTGTAACTCCATCTTGTCTCTGTACTTTCTCTTTGCGTCCTTCACTGCCCTTCGCTGTTGGTAGGACTCTGCCTTGTAGACAATAATCGCTATCACCAGTAGCCATAGGAAAAGATTTTAGAGCAACACTTCATGCAAGCAGGAATTACTTCAACCATATGTTGACACACTCGTTGGAAAGGTGTTTTTTGTTTGAGTTTGGCCTGAACCTGTCCAGGTGGGGTAAATCGTTTTACGATTTAAGTTTTAAGAGCATCACAACCCAAAACTCCTCCTGAAAGTTTATTAAAACTGAGGAAACATCAGAAATAATATTATTATGAGCACACTATAATAACTTGACATAAGATGTTCAGTGTAATTACTGAGGATATGTTAAAAAGATTATAAATCGTCATATTTTAATGTGCCCTCGGTATCCTGTACCTTGTCAAATTTTAAACTCTGTCACCTATGCCGTATACTCACATACACATTCCCTCACTCTGGGTGATCAACTCTGCAGTTCTTTCAGTTTAAAATTTACTCTTTTTAATAGAAAGATTAAACGAGAACTTACCGTTAGAAGTTTGATCACTTCCGGTGGCGCTATGGAGTAGGAGAGACTCGCGCCAACTAGCTCCGTGAAAAAAACGAAAAAACGGGGGGAAAAGACAGATCCTACCTGCAGAAAACGGCACCGATTGTTTTGCACTAAGCCCGTGACGTCATCAGGCGCGCGACACCGGCTATATGTTGACTCAACATACTCCCCCCCGCAAGACAAAAAACGGCAAGACTAAAGAGGTAGGCCCAACTGAAGCCTCGGCCTCAGGTTTAACAGCATCCCGAGAAGACATCTCAAAGAAGAAAAAGACTGAGATGGAAGAATTAAAAACGTTCCTTAAGGAGGAACTTAAAAATCTTAGACAGAACTTTCAAGAGGTTAAAGAGGAGCTGGCATCTTTTAAAAAAGAAATTAAAGAACAAATTAAAGAAGATGTTACAGAGATTGTACACAAAGTCCTTGAAGACTGGAAATTAGGTATGGAAAGAAATATGACTCAAAATGTTGAAGAAGTAAATGAAAAACTGAATAAGATGGAATCCAGATTTGATTCTAAACTTGAACCTATTCTCCTGACATTAAACCAACACTACAAGATTGTAAAAGAACTTGAGGAACTTGCTGAGACAAGCACCGCAACTACAAAACAACTCATCACTGAGAACCAACGCCTATCAAAGTTATTGTATCAAATAACTGAAAAATGTACAGACTTGGAGGGACGACAGAGGCGTCAGAACTTAAGAATCGTGGGCATCCAGGAAGGCAGAGAGGGGACTCGTGACCCCCGTGAATTTGCTGCAGAAATACTGAAAACAATTTTGAACCTGGACCAGGCGCCATTACTTGCCCGAGCGCACAGAGTGCCGAGACGTCCCCCAAAGGTGGGCGACCGACCAAGAATAATGATAGTAAAGGTCCAATATGACCATGTATTGGATGACATGATGAGGAAAATTGGCAAAAGCAGAAATCTTGTATATGAAGGAGACAAGATTAGCGTATTCAGAGATTACCCTGTGGAAGTTGCTAAGAAAAGAGCGTTGTTCACAGAAACAAGAAGAATACTGAAGAACATAAAGAATCTGAGATATGGACTGTTATACCCCGCAACACTAAGAGTCAGTTACGAGAAGAAGAAATACTTCTTCATCAAGCACACAGAAGCATTTGAATTTGCCAAGAACATCGAGGACAAGATCGAAGATTGAAAAATATTCAACTCTTAACACCCACCTTAACACTCGCAGAGAAGATATGGAACTCTAAACTTTAAACTATTATATTTAAGAATTGCCTAAAATTCGCAATAAGAATTGGGTATATTTCCTGCAACGGATATATAATACTAACATTCTAGTACTAACCTCTAACAACTATTAATAATCAAGAATATTAACTAACACTAACTAATGATAATAAGATTATTTAGATTATTTAAGAATTAACTAAAAGTATGAAATATAAGTAAAGTATGATTCAGGTATTTTATAATGAGAAATGTTTGGTGGCTCTCTGATGTTTTCGTTTTTGATTATTCTTTGATAAATGTTTATATTATACAAAACTAACATTTCAATTTGAGACTACTAATTATACCATTAATGGAATATAATCAATATTTCTTTCCCCCCCACAAATTGTATGCATCGAATTGGAAACTTTCCTTTCAAGGAAAGTACGGAGCTAGTATTTTTATAAACCAAAAGCTACGGAAGTCCATAGATGCTTAG
Source organism: Amblyraja radiata (assembly GCF_010909765.2). Lineage (NCBI taxonomy): Eukaryota > Metazoa > Chordata > Chondrichthyes > Rajiformes > Rajidae > Amblyraja > Amblyraja radiata. Next base: position 46,670,491 of record NC_045962.1, on the reverse strand, counting down.
CCACATTAGGGTGGCTATCACTAACTGCACTAATTGTAGTTGTAGTTGCTTTTCTTTTTTACTTTCCACACTTTACTAACCCTATTTGCTATCACCTTTTTTTATCTTATATCATATTATATTTTGTATTTGGAATGGAATTGCATATTTTATTTAAGGAGATATGTTCGGATGGAAAACGGACGTGACCTAAAATTCATCTACCTGAAGTTCAAGTATAAGGTAGGGTTGAGTGTGCTGAATCATCTGCTCTACCACTTAATCACAAGATGCAAGACATGAATATAAAAATTGGGGGTGAGGGAATTAAATTCTGTAGTTGGAATGTTAAGGGAATTAATGAACCTATCAAGAGAGGCAAAGTGTTAGCTCATTTAAAACCATTGAAAACAGTTATAATATTTCTCCAGGAGACACATCTTAAAAAGGAAGCACAACACAGATTGAAAGCAAAATGGATTGCTAAAGCGTACCATTCTTCATTCTCACATAAATCAAGAGGTGTTGCAATATTAATTCGTAAAGGTATACCCTTTAAACATATATCAACGATAGAAGACATTGAAGGCAGATATATTGTAATAATAGGGGAGTTATACTTAAAAAAGGTGACTCTCCTCAATGTGTATGGACCAAATTTTGATAGCCCTCTGTTTTTTAAGAGAATTCTTAACAATATCCCGGAAGGTACACAACACAACTTAATAATCGGTGGAGATTTAAATTGCACTTTGGATGCTTGTTTGGATAGATCATCAACTCAAAGAAAACTAAAATCTCGATCAAGTGAATTTTTAAATTCATACATTAATACTACTAATATTAAGGACGTTTGGAGAATTGAAAACCCATCGGGCCGAGAATATTCATTTTACTCACCAGTACATAAAACTTACTCAAGGATAGACTATTTTTTAGTAGATTCAAAACTTATCCCATTTACCTATAATTCACAATATCATAACATCATAATCTCAGACCACGCTCCATTAACATTTATGATCAAAGTAAACGGAATGGCAGAGACACAGTCACAATGGAGATTTAATCCCCAAATCTTAAAAGATAAGTAATGTAATGAATACCTAGTAAAACAGATTAAAATGTTTTTTGAGGCTAACGATAGCCCTGAAATCTCTGCCTCCCTTCTTTGGGAAACATTTAAAGCATTTGTACGAGGAGCATTAATTTCTTCCCAATCATTTTTTAATAAAGAGAATAGGGCCAAACAACAGAAACTGGAAATGGAAATAAAGCAATTAGACACAGAAAATGCAGCAGCACCATCCACGATAAAACACAATAAAATTGCAGTATTGAAATATAAATTAAACAAGATTTATTCAGACCAAGTTATAAAACTTTATCAACATACAAAACAATTAAATTTTGAATTTGGTGACAAACCACAAAAACTATTAGCGCGTCAACTTCGCAAATTGGATGGGGAAAAAACAATATACAAAATTAGAACAGACAAGGGAGAAACATTAACACTGCCTAAAGATATTAATAATAGATTTCTACAATACTACCAAAAATTGTATTCATCTAAAATAACAGAACAATCAACGGGAATGGAAACATTTTTACAGAATTGTAAGTTTACGGGTCTAGATCAGAAAGAGAGAGAATTGCTAGGGGCTGAAATTACGATAAAAGACATTGAAGAATCAATAAAGTCCTTAAAAAACGGAAAGTCGGCAGGACCCGATGGTCTAAATTCGGAATTTTATAAAAAAAATTATGATTTGCTTTCCCCTCGCCTACAGACAATGTACAAATACGCTTATACTCAACAGAAACTCCCAGAAACTCTAAATGAATCTACAATCATACATACCAAAAACGGACAAGGATCTTGAAGACCCAGGTTCATACAGAGCTATAGCCCTCTTAAATACTGAGCAGAAAATATTAACTAAGATTCTATCTAATAGATTGAGCTTAGTGATCAGCAAATTAATACATCCCGACCAAACAGGGTTTATCCCCAAACGGTATTCATTTTATAATCTGAGAAGATTATTTAATATTATATACTCCAATAGAATCCCTAACGCAGAGCTAGCAATTATCTCGTTAGATGCTGAAAAAGCATTTGACCAGGTAGAATGGCCATATTTATTTTCGGTGATGGAAAAATTTCAACTAGGAGAGAAGTACTGTACATGGGTTAAATTGTTATATTCTAATCCAACAGCTAGAATATTAACAAACAAAATGTTATCAACTAAATTTAATCTCTCTAGAGGCTGTAGACAAGGATGCTCACTATCCCCACTATTATTTGCTCTTGCAATCGAACCCCTAGCAGAAAGCGTTAGAAACCATCCAGGAATATTTGGATACAATACTAGAGACACAAGGAATAAAATCTCCTTATATGCAGATGATATACTAATATATATTACAAAATTAGAAACTAGTATTCCAAACCTATTAAATCTAATAACTCAATTTGGTCAGTTTTCGGGATATAGAATCAATTGGAATAAAAGCGAAATCATGCCAATAACAAAATTCAATTTACATATAATACAACAATCCCCTTTTAAAATAGTTAAAGATAAATTTAAATACTTAGGAATCTATGTAACTAAGACATATACCTCTTTATTTAAACTAAATTTCCCACCCTTACTGAATAAACTACATAAGAATATTCAATACTGGAAAACACTCACCATTTCTATGCTTGGGAGAATTAATTCTATAAAAATGATTTTTTTACCGCAACTGCTGTACCTACTTCAATTAATTCCGATATATATCCCAAAAACTTTTTTCAAAAAAGTCGATTCCATTGTTACAAGTTTTGTCTGGGATTATAAGAATCATAGAATAAGTAAAAAACATTTATGAAATCAAAGATAAATGGAGGTCTGGCTTTGCCAAATTTCTTATTTTATTTTTGGGCAGTCCATATTAAAAACATGAATTTCTGGCTGGAAGAAATGGATCAACAAACAGATTGGCTAATGATGGAAAAGGAAGACTGTCTACCTTTTGAAATTGGACCGATCATATTTGCCCCCACAAAACTGCACAAAAAAACCTATAAAGAAAACCCCATAATACATAGTGGAATACAAATTTGGAAACAAATAAAAAAAGATTTAAAATTGAATAATATACCACTCTGCCTTCCCATTGTAAATAATCCTTTATTCAAATCATCCTTTATGGACAAAGGTTTTACACAATGGAAAAATTATGGAATCAAAAATATAGGACATCTTTATGGGAAAGGTACTTTTCTTTCATTTCAAGAGTTACAACAGAATTATGGACTGCATTCAAATAATTTCTTCAGATATCTACAAATTAGAGATTATGTTAAATCTAATACACAAGTCTACAGGAATAGGGAATCAGAAATTCTTGATGAATGTCTGAACAAGCATCCTAATACTGAAAAACTAATAGCTTATATTTATAACACCCTACTAAACAACGAGGTACCACCGACCGAACCATATAGATACAAATGGGAAAATGAAATAGGTCATCCTATCACGAAAGATATGTGGGACGAAAGTTTACAACAAATACATCAATGTTCATTAAATGCCAGACATACTTTAATACAATTCAAGGTCTTACATAGACTACACTTCTCTAAAATAAAACTAAATAGAATCTTCCCACAAATCTCTCCTATTTGTGATAAATGTCTACATTTAGAGGCTAATTTAACACATACGTTTGCAAACTGTATAAAACTTAAACATTTCTGGACTGATATTTTTGAAATAACTTCAGAAGTTATTAATACAAAACTGGACCCAGACACAAAATTAATAATACTTGGAATATCAGAACAAAGCTTAACACTCACAACAAACCAAAGAAATTTCCTCAACTACAGTATAATAACCGGGAAAAAATTAATATTAAAATTTTGGAAAGGCCCTACAACCCCCACAATTAAAATGTGGATTACGGAAATGTCGGAGACCCTATACTTAGAAAGAATTAGACTTGTCTTAATGGACAAACAAGATCTTTTCCATAAAATTTGGGCTCCATTCATTAACTATCTGAAGGGATAGATTGGCACAGCACGAGGACCCAACTGAAACTTGAACTCAGGAATAGATGAAAAGCTATACTTTATAACCTACGAACCTATCTCCATTGATGTATTACAGGTAACCCATTCCACCTCCCTTGTTTTTCTGTTGTGTTTTTTTTTGCTTTCTTTTTTATTTGTAACTTTCTACCCTCTCTTTTTCCCTCTTTCTATAAAAAATAAAAACACTAGAAGCAGAAGTAATTGATAATGGAAATTTTTAATAATGTATGACTGATGTATATGAAAAGTTTTTTTACTATAATATGTAACTACATTTTATAAAATGTCTACTTCTAATAAACAAATAAAAAAAAAATAAAAAAAGAAGTTTGATCTTGATTTTATGAGAAGTTGGAGTGAGAGACTTCGTGAAGAACCCGCCAGCCCCACATGCACATCAATCTTCAGAGCCACTGTATGAAACGACAGTCCACTTAAACCAGAATCAAGCTATAGAAAGATTTATAACCCTTGACTTACCGAATTAAATTTATGAGATTCAGGGTTGGGAGTATAGGGTACGTAGTCTCTCACTCCAACTTCTCATAAAATCAAGATGAAATTTCAAACAGTAAATTCTCGTTTGATCTTTCTATTTTATTTCGAAGTCTCGTGATGAGACTATGTGAAGCCTTTGAAGCTCTGTGGTTTCATGCAGTAAACCAATCTGTATGTGAACACACTACACAGATAAATCATAAATGGTAGAAAATACATGGAGCATTATCAACATGATGCTAACTTTACATACATGTACATCATCCTTAATTGAATAACAGTCCCATTTGCCTTTGAGTTAGACAAACAGCTCATGTAGCACTGTCCAGAATTCTATCTGCAATCGTCCAGACATGTTAAACGGTATTTTATAACTTCTGAAAGTGCATTCATCTGAGCCTCCTGCCGTTGCAAGAATGTGATCACGAGGAACATCCATTCTATTGACTGCTGACATGCCAACAGCCCTGGTAGAGTGTGACTTGAAATTATCTGTATTCACTCCCGCTTTCAGCTGGTTACGCTCTATCCATCATGAAATAGTCTGCACCAACACTTTTGAGAGACTATTTTATAACTATGAAGACACTTTTCCTTCATCTCATAGGTTCTTAGTAACCTCAATGTACCTTTTCACATAATAAACACCCACAATCTCCGATCTGGTGGGTGTGTTGTCAAGTCCAACTTGTACCCAACCGTGCCTGCTCTGCTTTATGAGTTCACTCACATAAAATGCTACCCTCTTGTCAGATATGACCGAGTTATCCAGACGGAGATTGTGTAAAGACTGAGCTCTTCGTGCTGAAATAAGTATCATAAGCATGACTAACTTAAGAGTAACTGCTCCAACGTTAGGGATGCAGATGATGTCAATTTGCGTTAAAAAAATAATACTGATTACACATTCCACACTACTTTGTATCTAGGCTTTAGAGGGTTCATATTAAAGACACCTTCCATAACCTTTGTCACCAGTGGGTGAGAGCCAATCGTTTATTGTCCCACTTCTAGTACTAGATACGATGACAAAGCACTACGAGCAGTGTTAATTGCGCTATAACTTAGTCGCTTCTCATAAAACCAAACTGAAAGAAACCCCCAAACCTCTGCTACTTCTGTTTAAAAGTAGCTCACATGTGTTTCTTCACAAAACGTTTCCATACGACCATGCAGTGTTAAGTGCTCGTGTCTGTGAGCAAATATAGGAGCTTCTTTCAGCTGACCTATTTATAATGGAAACCATGGTTGAGTAGGCCAATTTGGCACTACTATAATTCATGTTGCCTCGTCTTGAATGATCTTTTGGAGGCATCTTCCGATATTTATACCCTGTTCATGCCACTACAATTTTCTGTTTCTTATTTGTGGGTAGGGTCACAGACATATCTGCAGAGTTTATGACAAAACCTAGATATATAATAGATTTTGTCGGCTCCAGTATGGACTTTCCTGGATGAATAACAAAGCCTAGATATTCTAGGAGTGTCTTGGTTGCTGAAACAGCAAACCCTGTGACACATGATCTCTTCCCTACAATTAGCATGTCCTCTATAAACCCCATGACAATATGCCCATTAGATCTGAGTAGGGCAACACTGGCTTTAGAATCTTTGTAAATAGCCTAGGGGCTGAACTCAACCCATTAGGTCAAGCCTAAAATTGCCACAACTGGCCTTGCCAGATAAACTTCAGATATATCCTGTGACTCTCGTGTATTGGTACTGAATAGTATGCATCTTTGAGATTGATTGAGGCCATAAAGCAATCCTCTGTAATTAGTTATTTTGCTGAATGAAAATTATCCATCTTAACATGGTTATATTTCAAGCACGTTCAGACTAACCAAATCCTAGAATGATTCGGTATCCTCCACTTTTCTTCAACCTTGAGAAGATATTAGAAATATACCCCTCCTGTTCATGGACAGACTGCTCAATCACACCCTTTTTGTGTCATTTCTCTATTTCAACTTGGATAGCCACAGTTTCCTCTTTAGATTGTATGTACAGGAGTCTTGGCTTTTGCCATGGAGGAAATTGGTCAGCCAGAAACTCAATCTTATAACCATTTATGATTTGTAAAATGAAAGGATCAGAGGTTATCTGTCCCCACCTGTTTTTGAACAGTCTCAATCTACCTCCGACTTGAATATCGTCAGCACATCTCATGCGACTGATGGAATAATATTCAGATACCTCCATGGCCTTAGGCGTTTGATCAATAGTGTCAGCTGACACTAGACTTTGCTCTGCCCCTTTGGCTCTGGCATCATGGGAACAATACTGTGTATGTGGAGTGCGTTGCCTCCATGGTGAGCGCTGTGAACCTGCGCACGAAAAAGGCTTGGTTTTAATTGTGTAGGCCTGGTGCTCCAACCAGCCTCAGTGTAGCGGTTTCTGCCGCTAGCTTGGTATAGGTATGTTACAATACTTACCTTCAGCGGCGCTGCAATTCTGCCACTGGCCGAGTGCGCGATTTTGGCGCCTTTGAGGAGGGGGCCTGCACCGAGCCTGCTGAAGAATCGTTCCGACGGGCGTTCTGTGTATTTTTTTTTTTTAATCGCCCGACAAGTTCAGCGCTGGAGTAATTTTTAAATCAGCTTCTAAAGCCGTCAACGCCAACACCGGGGACGGATTTCAGGTACGGGACAGGTAAAAGAAAGCCGTTTATTTTATGTATAAAAGTGCTCCTTAAGATGCCTTTCATTCAAATTTTAAGTTGCGAAACGGTGATTATTTCCCCCCATACGAACCGGCAGTATTTTTCCTGCCGATATGGGGTATAAATTCACCACAAACCGCAACGTTCCAAATGATCGTGCTCCAGAATAACCCATTCGCAAGATGATTTAAATGGCCATTAATTTACAGGTAGTAAACATTAAATTCCTTCCATTTGGCCTATAAATCCAAAACAGATAAAAAAATTATGTTATATTGTGAATTCTTGTGTGAATGTTATTTGGACACTTAGGCTATTTAAAAATGTTAATCTATTTTTAAGAAATTGATAAATGTTTAGATCTAGTAATTGAATTTTGTAATTAGCTACAATTAGGTAACTAACTAATTATATGCTTTAATTTCAAGTCATCTAAGGAAGATTGTTTCATATTTGTTTCAGAATGCTTCAATCTATAATAACTGAACATTTCTTTCAGTTCTCTTAATTTTTAAGAAAGTTATGGGCTTTTGACTGTCCTCGATCACAGCTTTTGTGTTAAGTCAATGGAAAAGCAATAGGGAACAAGATGCTATTCCGAGTATGAAAATGGCCATAACTTTTTTAATACTGAAGATATGAGAGTGAATTAGATGTCAAATTAAACTTCTTTTTATAATTTATCTGATGGGATAAATTACAGACTTGATTTTTTAAATCTCAAAATTCTGTAACATTATGTAATTTTGTAACTTGGTAGGGATGATATGCATGCCGGTAGACAGGAGTATTACCCACAAAGGGTGTATTTATTTTATTTATTTATCACACCCACAGCAGCCTTGTATTCTTCTTGCAAGTCTTTTACTTGCTTGCTCAAATCTTTTCCAAAGAGATACTTTGCAGACTGCACATTACTTGCCTTGCACAAATGAGCCTATATTGGGTTGATCTCAGACCTTATACCATCCTTGCGAACACAATTGAGCTCAAACTGTGCATTACACAGAGGTGCTAAGGCATCTTGCTGCAAATCAGACAGCTGAGTTCCCTCCACCGACCTTGCAAAGGCCGTAATCCCTCTTGTGAGAAATCTCTGAACTCGCTGGAGTTTTAAGTCTTTTTACTTTGTTTTGCCATTCAGATTGCCCCAAATGGTGGCATTAATCTTCGGAACCTCCAGTGTCTAGCAGTTATCAGGACTAGCATACTTTCCAGCAGTGTCCTGCATGTTCTTCTCATTCAACTGATGAGAAGTAAAGTAACCAATGCTACTTGATAGTTCTTCCTCTAACGGTTCTCCTATCCCCGAGGGGGATGGCAAATTTAGTCACAAGTGCCAGCAGCTACTTTTTAGACTTGAGTTGAAGCATATCATCCACGTTGAGGGAATTCGAGTTCACTGTCGACTTCCCCACAGTCAGTCTACCACGTAATAATCCTCAAAACACCCCTCTGAGCGGGAGATATCATAATGCAACCATGAACCAGGTATTGCTGCCGCAGACATCTGACTGGAACTTCCTTTATCGGTCGCCAGTGTGCGGAGCACATTCTCTTCGACCAGCCTCTCAATCAGGTTTTCCAGTTTTGAGAGCCGACAGATGATAATGGATGTTGAGGCAGTACCTTTGGACATTTTGTGCCGATTTGGCCTTGGCCTTCCCCGAACTCAGGGTTGCCAAACTGCTCCCTTTCGGTGCTTTTGTTTTTTTTTATCACAAGCCTGCCCGTTATCAGGATTAACATACTTGTCAGCATTGTCCTGCATGTTCTCCTCATTCAGCTGGTGTGAAGTCAAGTATGTAATGCTACTTGCCAGTTCAGCCTCTACTGGTTTACCTATCCCCGATGGCAAATTGGGTCCCAGAGTGCTGGCAGCTCTTTTTTAGTCATGAGCTGAAAGTATTATGCATGTGTTGAGGTAATCCTCAAACTCCCTGCCTCTGAGCAGGGGATACCCTCAAATATCTGAATTTAACTGCCTGTATCAGTGCAGTGCACCTCCCCATGACCAGCCTCTCACTCAGTTATCCTTGCTCTGGTGAGTAGCCTGATAACCTCAATCTTAGATGTTGAGGCAGAGCTTCCTTGGCCAATATGGTCCTTTTGGACAGCCAGTTCCGAGTTGGTCTTCCCTGAACCCGGGATCGACAAGCTGCTCCTTTTTGGAGCTTTCACAGAGGTTGCTCTGCAGCCCACCCTGCCAGCGTCTCTGAGCCCGGGGTCGCCAAGCTGCACCTTTTTGGAGCTTTCAGAGGTTGCTGTGCAGGCCACCCTGCCAGTGTCTCCGAGCCCGGGGCACCAAGCTGCTCTTTTTCTGAGCTTTAGTGGAGGTTACTGTACAGGCCATCCTGCCAGTGTCTACGAGCCCGGGTCGCAAAGCTGCTCCATTTCGGAGCTTTCACAGAGGTTGCTGTGCAGCCACCCTGCCAGCGTCTCCGAGCCCGGTTTGACCAGCTGCCCCTTATCAGAGCTACTTGTACGGGCCGCGCCTGTTCACATCTTCGAGCCTGGCTTGACAAGCTGCTCCCCTTTCGGAGCTTAAATGGAGGTTGCTGTGCAGGTCGCGCCTGCCAGCGTCTCCGAGCCCAGTTCGACAGGCTGCTCCTTTTCAGAGCCTTAGTGGAGGTTACTGTGCTGGTTGCACCTGCCAGCTACTCTGAGACCGGGCCGGGCCACCTGCTCCCTTTCGGAGCTTTAACGGTGGTTGCTGTACGGGTCGCGCCTGTCAGCATCTCTGAGCTCGCTGCACCATTCCTGCAAATAAAAACTTACCTCACCGTTACTCTGACGGAGCATTTCCGAATGCATCTGTATCTCGCACCATGCGACGACGTATTGATGCGCATGCGGGTTGGCGGGTTCTTCACGTAGTCTCGTCACAAGACTTCGAAATAAAATTCTGCACAAGTGATCAATCTGTCTGCAATTCCCATGCAAATTGCAAAACTCTTCCTGAGTCCTCCCTACTTTAAAACCCAAACATTGCTCTTATGTCGATTTGATGACACATCTTCCTTTTGTACAATTGTACGATGTTGCTACTAAATCATAACCTGAACAATTTGGAATATTTGATGTCCAACCACTAGCACAATGGAGATGCCTAGATGGGGGGAATTGTTATGTTTCACAAATATTCTTAAAGGTTGTTAATGAGTTATGTTCTACTGATGATTGTCGAACCAGATGTACTGGTGCTATCTTGTTATTTATGGAATGACTTTTGATGATATTGTTACGTAGGATTGGTCCAGAGAAAAGCTTGTGATTGTATAAACAAATGCATCGAGAGTATCTTTCCACTTTGAGCCAATTTGAAATGTTCAACATTGATACTGTTTTCCCCAAAGCATCTAGCATTTCAATGAATTCTGGTTTACCATGAGTTATACATTCTTATTAATGGCATGACAGTAGGTGTGAGAGATTTGGTCCAGGCAAGCGTGCATTCTTCTGTTATAGAGCATTTCGGGGCCTGGTTCAAGTTACAAAGGGTGGGGGTCATCCTTTTCCTGGATGGTAATATTCCACCGTCTTTCCTCCTTCATTAAGAAAGTGCAATAAGTGTTTCATTCCAATTGGTGACTTCATTCTTGAAACCTAAGTCCAAGTAGGACTAACTGTCTGCCTTGGATTTAGAAGTGTAAGTTTAAAGAGAAAATGAATACTATCCTGCCTCTCGCAAGTCTCATTTCTGCTGCCTCTTTGCCCTTGGCAAGCTCCTTCAAAAGTACATGTAGGCCTGCTAAAACGTGACAGTTGTGTTTCTAAGGAACCTCGTGTTAAAAAAAATCGTTTTAGACAATCAATTGTGACAATGAGGAAAAAGTGGTTAAGGTCCAGAGAACTTCAGATTTACAATAACAAAGTTTTTTTTCCCCTGCAGGATTTTCAAAAGTAAAAAGGTCTATATAGCATTTAGCTTATGGTTTTGCTGCAAACTAAAATTACTAGAGGCTGTGTGTTACAATGTTTAATAGTATCATTGCACAAATCTCAAATGTGGAGTTTGTCAATTTCAATGTCCTCCTGCTGTGATACTGACATACTGTGTTCTTAACAGACAATGGTGTGTGACTACTGTGGGGAGGGTTTAAATAAATATTTTTGCCTGAGACGTTTTTATGCGAGATGGCTTTTTGTTTTGGTTGTCAATTTTTAAGTAACTTTTCTAGGCAAAAGTGTGCAGAATTTCTAGTGTGCAAAATTAGAGCATATTGTATTGGGGATAGGAGGGTATAATATTGATGTGCGTTGTGTGTTGTGTGATTGTGCAGTGTGTCTGTGAAATGCGTGTGTTGGTTGATTGTGCAGTATGCGTGCTGCTTATGTTTGTTGATTGTGTCCCACTCTTTTTTTTTAAAAGCTACTGTAATGCGCCTTTTTAAATTGCCCCTCGGGGACGAATAAAGTGCTTTGAATTGAATTGAATTGAATTGAATTGATTAATAGACAATAGACAATAGGTGCAGGAGTAGACCATTCGGCCCTTTGAGCCAGCACCGCCATTCAATGTGATCATGGCTGGTCATCCCCAATCAGTACCCCGTTCCTGCCTTCTCCCCATATCCCCTGACTCCGCTATTTTTAAGAGCCCTATCTAGCTCTCTTGAAAGCATCCAGAGAACCCGCCTCCACTGCCCTCTGAGGCAGAGAATTCCACAGACTCACCACTCTCTGTGAGAAAAAGTGGTTCCTATCTCCGTTTTAAATGGCTTACTTATTCTCAAACTGTGGCCCCTGGTTCTGGACTCCCCCAACATCGGGAACATGTTTCCTGCCTCTAGTGTGTCCAAACCCTTAACAATCTTATATGTTTCAATGAGATGCCCTCTCATCCTTCTAAACTCCAGAGTGTACAAGCCCAGCTGCTCCATTCTCTCAGCATATGATAGTCCTGCCATCCCGGGAATTAACCTTATATTGACATGGATAAAGAACTGGTTGGCAGACAGGAGCACAGTAGAGAGCATGCTGACCGGTTGCATCGTGGCTTGGTTCTGCAACTTGAGCGCCCTGGAGCGGAAAAGACTACAAAAAGTAGTAAACACTGCCCAGTCCATCATCGGCTCTGACCTCCTTCCATTGAGGGGATCTATCGCAGTCGCTGCCTCAAAAAGGCTGGCAGCATCATCAAGGACCCACACCATCCTGGCTACACACTCATCTCCCCGCTACCTTCAGGCAGAAGGTACAGGAGACAGAAGACTGCAACGACCAGGTTCAGGAATAGTTACATCCCCACAGCCATCAGGCTATTAAACTTGGCTCGGACAAAACTCTGAACATTAAAAGCCCATTATCTGTTTATTTGCACTTAATCAGTTTATTTATTCATGTGTGTATATATTTATATAATAGTATATGGACACACTGATCTGTTCTGTATTCATGCCTACTATGCTCTGGTGTTCTGTTATGCTGAAGCAAAGCAAGAATTTCATTGTCCTATCAGGGACACACGACAATAAACTCTCTTGAATTCTTGATCATATTGAATGGCGGTGCAGGCTCGAAGGGCCAAATGGCCAACTCCTGCACCTATTTTTCTATGGTTCTAGGCATCTAGGCATTTCTGTTGTGCTAGTAGTTGGACCTCAAATATTCCAAATTGTTTAAGTTATGATTTAGTTCTCTAATCCCAAATCAAAATCGCATTATAGACTATTCAGTCTGCATAATACTGATAATGTTATATTATTTATCAATCACATTCAATTTGCAGTGTGGAAACATGAGTTATAACAGAACTACATTTATCAAGCTCCAGATCAGAGTATTTTGGATAATTTACAAGGTGACATGGCACCAAATTATACATATGGCATGGCATGGTGGCGCATCGGTAGAGTTGCTGCTGTACAGGTCCAGAGACCCATGTTCGATCCTGACTATGGGTGCTGTCTGTACAGAGTTTATGCATTCTCCCTGTGACCTGCATGGGTTTTATCCGCGATCTTTGGTTTCCTACCACACTCGAAAGACATACAGGTTTGCAGGTTAATTGGCTTGGTATGAAAATATAAATTGTCCCTAGTGTGGGAAAATGTAAATGTGCAGGGATCGCTGATCGGCACTGACACGGTAGGCTGAAGGGCATGTTTCCGTGCTGTATCTCGAAACTAAACTAAATAAGCCATTTATTATATTCCTTTATTTTCTGACATGATTGGTTTTTAAGTGACTCTAAAATGTTCAAGACAAATGGGGAGTAGCAGAAATTTTAGCTTCGAGGAGATTTTACCAAAATAAATTAGGTAGTGCAAACACTATAAATTGAACCGAGAAACAGCAAAGAACATATGACTGGTAAAAATTGTCTTTAAAAGTGCAAATAGAAATGTAAAGATGAGGGATAGACAAATACGGAATGTTGGGGATATGTGCAACAAAAACAATGTCCATATAATGCAAGATATAATTTTAATGTCAATTTTGAAAAACAATATAACTAGAGTGGTGAAGGCAAAGGATTTTTGGAAATGTGATGAGATTAACATCTGTTGAGCGTTTGACGGCACTGGGCCAATATTTGCTGGAGTTTAGAAGAATGAGGGGAGACGTCATTGAAGTACAAAATAGTGAAAGGATTGGATAGAGTGGATGTGGAGAGGATGTTTCCACTGGTGGGAGAGTCTAGGACTGGAGGTGATAGCCTCAGAATTAAAGGACGTACTTTTAGGAAGGAGATGAGGAGAAATGTATTTAGTCAGAAGGTGGTGAATCTGTGGAATTTGTTGCCATAGAAGGCTGTGGGGTCAAAGTCAGTGGATATATTTAAGGCAGAGATAAATAGATTCTTGATTAGTACGGGTGTCAGAGGCTATGGGGAGAAGGCATGAGAATGTTGTTAGGAGAGATATATCAGCCATGATTGAATGGAGGAGTAGACTTGATGGGCTGAATGGCCTAATTCTACTCCGATAACTTATGATTGTATGATGTAATTGAAATGGTTTTCCAAAACAATGCGTTATTTTGATTTTTGGCCACTTCTACTTAGAAAGTGGCAACCGTGATTTTTGAGGCTCCAGCTTCATTTGCCTCAGGTCAGTTTGAGCATCTAATTTATGGACTGGCCAGTGTTACCTGCAGTTTTTTTCTGCAAATGTGATGGATGGGAAGAGACCCAAAGCAGCAGCAGTGTTGATTATATTGTAGGCAGCGCAGAGGCACTTAAGCAAAGACAATTCGAAAGTAAACATTTTAAAATAACTAAATTTAATATAAAGAAAAAAGATTTTATTCTCTTATACGAACAAATTCTTTCATTACAATTTTGTTTAGCATTATATATTTCTTCAGCTACTGGTAATTATGGTTTAATATTGTGATTCAACAAAATAAATATATTATGTTGCTGCATTTATTGTTTATCTAGTCATGGCTTGAAATAATATGTACTGCAAATAACTGGCAGCATGAAAACTCCCCAATCATATGGCGAGAACTTGTGGACCGTGGAGGAAAGGGATCGCTATTAGGTGGATTCAATGAATTTATGGAGTATGTACAGGTAGGATGTACAGTAATTTGCAAGTTGGAAATATGTTAGAAATTGAATTAATTATGTCATAAGTTTTTCTGAACTAGAAGTGCCAATGCTTTGAAAAATGGCAGGATGTCATCTAATCCTGGCAGTTCGTAGCTACCTTGTAACTGTAGACTGTCTACTTTTGTAGGTAAACATGTGGTGACTTAGCACATTGTTTGGTTAAATGACAGGGATCACCAGTGCATTCTTTTATTCCCCTGTACTGTGAAAAGCTCCCTCAAATTTACATATTTCCATCTGCTTTTGGTTTGTTCTCTATTATTTGCTGTATGGTGTTCATCAGTAGGGGCATAAGAACAGGATGAGGCTTTTTTTGTTCAAGTGCTTATTTCACCATTCAGTATCAAGGCTGACATGTGGCTCATTAACATGGACCCACCTTTTTCCTCCCCCCATTTATATTTTTGGTTTAGAAAAATCCATCCTTCTCAGATTTAAAAATAACTATTGACCCAGGATCATTTGCCATTCATTAAAAAGGTCCAAATATCTGCTCATAGACTTGTTTCCAACAAGATTCCTGACTAGAAGTATCTAATTTTTAAGCTTATGGTCTTTATGCCAGATTCTAGACTAGACTAAGTGGGACCCGTTGGGTCCCATGTTCACAAAGGAGGGCTGGTCCCCCAACGCAATATTCCACCTCTCCACCATTTCCAATATTGGTGGCCAGTGGGAGGGGGGCTTTCTATAGCACTAGTATGGGTGTGGTGGGCTGAAGGGACTGGTTTTCAGAGGGCTAGTATGGACATTGTGGGCTGAATGGATTCTTGGGCTGGCAGCTCAGTCACTCAAGCCTGGCGTGCTGGCAGCTCACTCACTCACGGCTGGTGGGCTGGCAGTTGACTCACGGCTATTCCTGGAAATTCCATTTCAAGCAGGGTGCAAGGCCACCAAATTCAAATGCAGTTTCCTACCATTTCAAGCAGGGTGCATGGCCACCAAATTCAAGGGCAGTTTCCTACCACTTCAAGCAGGGTGCAAGACCACCAAATTCAAGTGCAGTTTCATGCCATTTCAAGCAGGGTGAAACCACCACAAGACCACATAAAACACCACATAAAAACCACACTCACAGTTCAGTAGACATTCAGTGTGTTCAGTTGGTTCACAGCTCAGACAGAGAGTCGTGACCTCTCTCTCCCCCATTTTGCAGAGACTGAGTCATGCCCACACTTCCTGGTTTTATAGTCCCTCCCCCCGGAAAGCGTGTGGCCTTCGTGGCATGATTGACAGGAGAGGGAATCGCAACATTTAAAAAACACTAATAACTCTTTTATTTTTCATTGATGGGAAAAATCCTCTGCACCTGATGAGCGGAGGGGGACTCTGAGTAAGATGGCCAAAAATCATTGCCATGTGGTAGTGTTGTTCCTAAAATCAATATACAGTGCAAACAGGAAGTGGTCAAGTTTAGACATTTAAATATAAGCTTTTTCAAGCCAACCACCACATTTGCTTAGCATTTTCAAACCAACTACCACCACATTTGCTTAGCTTTTTCAAACCAACCATCACCACCACCACCACCACATTTGCTTAGCTTTTTCAAACCAACCATCACCACCACCACCACCACCACCACATTTGCTTAGCTTTTTCAAACCAACCAACCACCACCAGCACAATTGCTTTGCTTTTTCAAACCAACCACCCAACCACTACATTTGCTTTGCTTTTTCAAACCACATTAAGGGCACTAACTGGTCAGTAAAAACACCCACAGTTTAGTAGACATGTGTTCAGTGTTATTCACAGCTCAGACTGAGAGTCGTGACTCGGCTTGTACTCGCTAGAATTTAGAAGATTGAGGAGGGATCTTATAGAAACTTACAAAATTCTTAGGGGGTTGGACAGGCTAGATGCAGGAAGATTGTTCCCGATGTTGGGGAAGTCCAGGACAAGGTGTCACAGTTTAAGGATAAAGGGGAAATCCTTTAGGGCCGAGATGAGAAAAACATTTTTCACGCAGAGAGTGGTGAGTCTCTGGAACTCTCTGCCACAGAAGGTCGTTGAGGCCAGTTCATTGGCTATATTTAAGAGGGAGTTAGATGTGGCCCTTGTGGCTAAAGGGATCAGGGGGTATGGAGAGAAGGCAGGTACAGGATACTGAGTTGGATGATCAGCCATGATTATATTGAATGGCGGTGCAGGCTCGAAGGGCCAAATGGCCTACTCCTGCACCTATTTTCTATGTTTCTATGTTTCAATGTGATCTCTCGCTCCCCCATCCTGCAGAGACTGAGGCAGTCCACACTTCCGGGTTTTATAGTCCCTCCCCCCCTCCCGCCGGAAGGTGCGTGGCCTTCATGGCGTGATTGACAGGAGAGAGAATCTCAACATTTTTTAAACATCATTAAGTCTTTTATGTTTCATCGATGGGAAAAATCCTCTTGTCCTGCGCAACTGAGAGGGATCTGAGTAAGATGACTAAAAAACACAGCCGTAAGTGGTAGAATTTTTTCTAAAATTAATATGCAGTGCAAGCAAGAAGTGGTCAAGATTTGAGTTTTAATTATATAGATAACCCCAGTTTCCTACCACCTTCAGTACCTTCTGCACCTTCCGCCCTATTAACATTTACATTCAACAAATCATTCTTCATGCTTTCTGCAGCTCTATCAAAATCATGGCCAGTCACATATTTTCTTCCCCTCCCTTTTCAGCATTTCAAAGAGATAACTACCTTCACAGCTCTTTTGCCCATCTTCAATCCCCACCTACTGTTCCTCATTGATTGGCATTTTCCATGCAATACGTGGGGCATAGTACCTGTCCTTTCATCTGTTCTCTTCCACCTCTAGGGATTCAAAGCAGTTTTCCAGTGAAGGCAAAGATTCATTTCCACTTCTTCCATTTAATACATCGAATTTGATGTTTAAAATGTGGCCTCCTCTGTTTTGAAGAAACCAAATGCAGTTGGGGTGATCGCTTTGTGGAACACCTGTGGCCAATCATAAGATATGCTACCATCAAAGTCCTGGATGTATAAATGAAAATATCTGTCTCAGCTTTCCCTTACTAATTAGACTCCTGCGTCTGGACACAGACATGAGCATATAATTTTGATAATAGAGTAAGGGCACTATCTTGTATGTGAAACATTAAACCAATTTTCCATCTGCGTTTTTAGATTTCCACAAAGCATTTTGCGGCATTATTTCAAAGAGGATTTCTCCACTCTGTTAACTCTTTATCTCTCTATAATCTATATATTACTAAAACTCTCATCTTGTTTGTTTGTATACATGTGTGCATGTGATCCCAAAACCCCGCCAAAGCGGTACACGATAGCGCTATAATTTTTGGCCCACCTTACTCACTTTTGTCCTGGGATGTAAATGAAACACTTTTTGTTCGGATTAATGTTATATTTTACATTATTGACATTTTAAACTTTACAAAAATCACTTTTCAAACCACCTTTCTACTTCCCCTGCCCGTCAGCCGCGTTCGACATCACAATGATGTCACAATGGGATCACGAATCTCATTTACATAAAAAATCGCGATTTTCAAAAAAACTTAGATTTAATCAAATTCCGTTTTCATAAACAGCTATCATTGTGTTTAGGTTATTTGTAAAGAAAAACACGATTTTCATTGAGAATTTCATTTTAAAACAAGTATCGCGATTTTCATTGGGGGGCGGGGTGGGAAAGGGGGGGAAGTTTCATTTAAAAGAAACATTGTGATTTTCATTGTGGGGGTGGGATAGGAAGGAGGTGAGAAGTGGGGGAGCATAGGGATGGAGGGGGGTAGGGAGGGGAGAGGGAGGGGAAAGTGTGGGAGGTGAGGAGGGAGAATGGGGATAGAGGGAGAGGAGTGGGGGATAGAGGGAGAGGAGGGCAGTGGAGGAGATAGAGGGAGAGGAGGGTGGTAGGGAGAGGAGGGTGTCGGGAGGGGAGATGGGTTATGGGGGGAGGGAGGGAGTGACTGAGTGTAGGGGAAAGTAGATGGAGGGTGGAGAGGAGGGGAAGGGAGTGCTGGAGCTATGGGTCAGTGGTGGAATATTGCCTTGGGGGACGGGCCCAATGGGTCCGCACCAGGTCTAGTTATCCATAAAAATAACCAGAGTGGATTTTATCACCTTTCTGTTTGTGGAAGCTTTCTCTCTGAAAATTGGCTGCAAACCTTTCTACATTACAATTTTAAAAAATATTTGTTTTTCTGGTATATTTTCTACCGGTGTAGGTTAGTGTCAACTGTAATTTGATAATGATCCTCTAAACATATTGGGACAGTTTGCTATATTACAAGTGGTGGATAAATGCAAGTTGCTGTTATGACGCACTTTAAAATGGAATATGAACATCAGTAACAGGGTCAGCAGTTGACGATCGACCCCTCTACGTGGCAATATACTGTGATTTACCTAATCTCTCTATGACATCCACTCAGAGCATGGGGTAGCTGTGAGATTTACATGATGGACTTGAACCCTTTTCTACTTCCGGGCAGCTGTTCCTTGCACTTCACCGGCTGTGATTGTGTAGGGGTCCTGCCAGGTGACCAAAAACTAGCACTCAATATTCGGTAGTATCAAGACTCGGTCACCAGACTGGAATGCACGGGGCTGGGTCGGCTGGTTGTAGCTCCTCTGTTGGGTTAGCTGGGCCTCCTCCATGTGTTTTCTTACGATTGGTGTTATCTTAGCGATATGTTCCCTCACTTGCTGAATGTGCTCGATCAGCGAGCGATGTGGTGATGGTTGTTACTCCCATGCTTTCTGTTTGATATCAAAGAGTCCCCAGGGGTGTTGCCCACATATAGAAGTTCAAAAAAGGAAAATCCGATGGAAGACTGGGAAACCTCCCTGATGGCAAAGAGAACCTTTTGGATCATCAAATCCAAGTTTTTCCCATCCTCAGCCACCACCTTGTGGAGCATGCGCTTGTGTTAGGTTGAATCGCTTCACGAGGCGGGAGGTAAACTGAGGTGTGTAAATGGTGAGCACAGAGGAGCTTACATTGGCCATGACCCGGGAGATGAAGAGGTTGCCCTGGTCGATAAGTAGGTCCTTTTGGGAGGCCAAATAAGAGAACCTGTTCTCAATCAAAGGCTTTACTTGTAGCCTTTCTAAAGGGATTGCCTCCGGGTATTTTGTTAGTCAAGGATTTAGGAGGCAGCTCTATCAAGTTCATTCCAATGCACTCAAAGGGCAGCTCAATGAGGGCAGCAGTACTAGAGGGGCTGGAGCTGGGCGGTCACCCAGATGCCCTCCCCATGGATAAGTGCTAGCCTGCTAGCCAGTTCCACTACAGTGTCTATTTTGGAGTGCGGTAAACGAATAATCCAATTGGCTCGCCTCTCCACATGAGGCCACTTTTAACCATTAGGTCGTTGTCTGGGTATCGCACCCCCCCCCCCCCCTCTTTGTTCACTCTATGAAATTGAGTGTAACAATTCTTTAATCGGTCGTCTTGCTCTGATCCATCCTGAATGACCCTTCCTCCCCTGCTTGTTCAAAATAATCTAATAGAGGGTCAATTTGTTGGGGCAACTAATTTAGCCAGATGAGTGTAATGTGGCTGCCCATTGGTATGGAGGGTCATAAGGTCATAAAGAATAGGAGTAGAATTAGGCCATTCGGCCCATTAAGCTTACTCCGCCATTTAATCATGGCTGATCTATCTCTCTCTCCAACCCCCATTCTCCTGCATCCTCCCCATAAACTTCTTCATGTGAATCTACCCTACAATGAGTGTGTTGGTGTAGTTGTTGTTGAACTGATCCCCATGTTCAGAGTGGTTGCCTTTCTTCCGGCACCCATGGGTGATGCAGCCCATCAACCATGTTTTGGGCATGGGATGGGGGCGTCCTTGGCGTGGTCCCTGTGCCCTGGGCTATGAGGTGTGCTTGTGCCTTTCTGTCCTTCCCACCTGCTGTTTGGGCCGGGGTCTTGGTTTCCTCCAGAGAGGAGTAGGGCATCTGGCCATGCTGGGACCCCCAAGCCATGGCTCGTGTTGCTTGAGCTCGGTCAGCGTAGTCGATGATTTCCTCATAGGTCCAAGGGGCTTGTGCTACTATACGCTAGTCCTTAGCCGGCAGGCTTCTTAGATAGTGATCCATCACTGCGTGGTCCACTACTTCCTCAGGTTTATGTCAGTGGCCGTGAAGCCAGCAAGTGAAGAGTTTTGTGCTATTTTCTTGCTTCCAGTTCCTCCCCCCTATAATTAGTCTGAAGAAGGGTTTTTCTCCAGACATGCTGCCTGACCCACTGAGTTACAGCAGAATTTTGTGTTGATCTTTAGTATAAACCAGCATCTGCAGTTCATTTTTATTATAGAGAGTCTCCTTAATTTGGCCATTTTAGCCCAGAATATCTTTGGCATGTCTATTCGTGAAACTGCTAATCTGCAACTACATGTGAGAGGCTGAGGGGGTGTAGTACTTTTGCCTTGACAGTGTCAGTCAGTAGCCGGGGCTTGGGGCATCAAAAGAAATAAGCCTGCTGGGCCTCCCCAGTAAGATACAGGGCAAAGGTGTACATCCAATTCTCCCACTCCCACCATTCTCTCTCAGTAGTCAATTCAAATGTTTACAATATTTGCTTCCACATAATTTTACTTTGTAAGCTTTGTGAGATGTCCATGGGCCATACGTACACTCCCAGTCACATCCTGGGATGCATGCCTTCACTGACATAAAGCATCAGTGGTTCCATTTCTCAAGCAAAGTAATTGATCAACTTGAGTGGCCCATTGTTGTTCCAGGGAGACTCTCTGGAACAACAGCGGTTCAATGCTGGCCTCTGGCAAGTGCCAGATCAGCTCTTTCATCGTGTGAGTAGTCAGTATATTCATGCCCACACTCTCCACCAGTGTGGCATCAGGTAAGACACCAGGTCAGCAACAACTACACCAAACCACTCATCGTAGTAAAACTCACATGAAGTCACATGAGTCTGAAGAAGGGTCTCGACCCAAAACGTCACCCATTCCTTCTCTCCAGAGATGCTGCCTGTCCCGCTGAGTTACTCTAGCCTTTTAAGTAAGTAAGTTAGTTTATTGGCCAAGTATTCACATACAAGGAATTTGCCTTGGTGCTCCGCCCACAAATAACAACATGACATAGTGACAGTTACGAATGACTCAGAAAACACTAAACATTAATAATAATAAAACATTTATGATAAAACACCATTGATCAAGCATGTGAACCAACAAAATACCGGATCAAAGGGAGGCTACAGATTTTGGCTGTTGAGTAGAGCAACTACTCGTGGATAAAAACTGTTTTTATGTCTGGCTGTAGCAGCTTTGACAGTCCGGAGTCGCCTTCCAGAAGGAAGTGATTCACAGAGTTTGTGGCCAGGGTGAGAGGGGTCAGAGATGATCTTGCCCTCTCGCTTCCTGGCCCTTGCAGTGTACAGTTCATCAATGGAGGGAAGGTTGCAGCCAATAACCTTCTCTGCTGATCAGACGATTTGCTGCAGCCTCCAGGTGTCGTGCTTGGTGGCTGTGCCAAACCAGACCATGAAAAATATATTATGTTTACCTTATGAACTTGAAGTTTATGAAAGAGAAAGAAAGGGATTACTGGGTAATAAAGATATATATAGTAATTTTTATGTAGGGTTCCCTGAGACATGAAAATTATTTCAAGGGTTCCGCAAGGGTAAAAAGGTTGAGAAACGCTGTCATAGAGTAAACATATACCCGGTAATGATAAATTCAACAATGAATACGATGAGAGCAAATCAGCAGAATGGTGCAAAAATAAAGTGTTAGAAGGAACAACTCTTTTTTTTTTTTTTTATTTTTTTTTTTTTTTAATTTATTTATTAGAAGTAGACATATTATAAAATGTAGTTACATATTATAGTAAAAAAAGAACTTTTCATATACATCAGTCATACATTATTAAAATTTTCCATTATCAATTACTTCTGCTTCTAGTATTTTTATTTTTTATAGAAAGCGAGAAAAATAGAGGGTAGAAAGTTACAAATAAAAAAGAAAGCAAAAAAAAAACAAAAAAACAACACAACAGAAAAACAAGGGAGGTGGAATGGGTTACCTGTAATACATCAATGGAGATAGGTTCGTAGGTTATAAAGTATAGTTTTTCATCTGATCCTGAGTTCAAGTTTCAGCTGGGTCCTCGTGCTGTGCCAATCTATCCCTTCAGATAGTTAATGAATGGAGCCCAAATTTTATGGAAAAGATCTTGTTTGTCCATTAAGACAAGTCTAATTCTTTCTAAGTATAGGGTCTCCGACATTTCCGTAATCCACATTTTAATTGTGGGGGTTGTAGGGCCTTTCCAAAATTTTAATATTAATTTTTTTCTGGTTATTATACTGTAATTGAGGAAGTTTCTTTGGTTTGTTGTGAGTGTTAAGCTTTGTTCTGATATTCCAAGTATTATTAATTTTGTGTCTGGGTCCAGTTTTGTATTAATAACTTCTGAAGTTATTTCAAAAATATCTGTCCAGAAATGTTTAAGTTTTATACAGTTTGCAAAGTATGTGTTAAATTAGCCTCTAAATGTAGACATTTATCACAAATAGGAGAGATTTGTGGGAAGATTCTATTTAGTTTTATTTTAGAGAAGTGTAATCTATGTAAGACCTTGAATTGTATTAAAGTATGTCTGGCATTTAATGAACATTGATGTATTTGTTGTAAACTTTCGTCCCACATATCTTTCGTGATAGGATGACCTATTTCATTTTCCCATTTGTATCTATATGGTTCGGTCGGTGGTACCTCGTTATTTAGTAGGGTGTTATAAATATAAGCTATTAGTTTTTCAGTATTAGGATGCTTGTTCAGACATTCATCAAGAATTTCTGATTCCCTATTCCTGTAAACTTGTGTATTAGATTTAACATAATCTCTAATTTGTAGATATCTGAAGAAATTATTTGAGTGCAGTCCATAATTCAGTTGTAACTCTTGAGGAACAACAACTCTACTGGGTAAAAAGACAGGATTCAATTTTCTTACAACAAAGCCTGATTAAACAAATTGCGGCACTTTCCTACCTGTTTTAACTTTAGGGTTACTATGGATATGTTTCTGATATGCAAACTGACCATCAGATCAAAACTGGAAAGGAGAACTTCAAGAATAGCATAATGGAGCAAGACGAATTGTCAGCAAAAAAACGTCAGATAAAACCAATGTCAATCTGGATTAGTGGGTAAGGATGGATTGTATTTTATCTCATAGTTGTACTAGTTATCCCAACCTATGTTCAAGACACCTCAGACACTCTCCATCGTCTCTGGGCATTCCGCTCTCTAGGCCCCCATCCCCTCATCTTCACCATGGACGTCCAGTCACTCTACACCTCCATCCCCCACCAGGGGGGTCTCAAAGCCCTCCGGTTCTTCCTCGACCGGAGAACCAACCAATCCCCGTCCACAGATACTCTCCTCCGACCTAGGTTATTACCCTTAATAAATTTTCGTTTGACTCCTCCCATTTCCTCCAAATACAAGGCGTAGCGATGGGTACGCGCATGGGCCCCAGAAATGCCTGCCTCTTTGTAGGGTACGCCGAGCAATCCTTGTTTGAGATGTACCAGGGCCCATCCCCAACCTCTACCTCCGCTACATCGACAATTGTAATGGTGCTACCTCCTGCACCCACACACAACTCGCTGACTTCATCCACTTCACCACTAACTTCCATCCGGCACTCAAATACACCTGGACCATTTCCGACACTTCCCTACCATTTCTTGACTTCACTATCTCCATCGCAGGTGATAGACTTCTGACCGACATCCACTATAAACCCACTGACTCCCCTGGCTATCTAGACTACACTTCTTCCCACCCTGCTTCCTGTAAGGACTCCATCCCCTACTCCCAATTCCTCCGCCTATGCCGTATCTGCTCCCAGGATGAGGTGTTCCACACCAGGGCATCGGAAATGTCCTCATTCTTCAAGGAACGGGGGGGGGGGGGGGGGGGGGGGGGGCGGGGGAGGGGGGGGGGGAGGGGTTCCCCTCCCCTACTATAGATGAGGCTCTCACCAGGGTCTCTTCAATACCCTGTAACACTTCTCTCTATCCCCATTCCCCCACTCGTAACAAGGGCTAGGTCCCCCAAGGGCTAGGTCCCTTCCACCCCACTAGCCGTCACATACAACAAATAGTCCTCCGTCATTATTTTCGCCACCTCCAACGTGACCCCACCACTCACCACATCTTCCCATCTCCCCCCCCATCTGCTTTCCGCAAAGACCGCTCCCTCCATAACTCCCTGGTAAATTCTTCCCTTCCCACCCGCACCACCCCCTCCCTGGGCACTTTCCCTTGCAACCGCAAGAGATGTTACACTTTTCCCTCCTCGACTCCATTCAAGGGCCCAAGCAGTCGCTCCAGGTTCACCTGCACCTCCTCCAACCTCATCTATTGCATCCGCTGCTCTAGATGTCAGCTGATCTACATCGGTGAGACCAACACACGATCGTTTCGCCGAACACCTCCGCTCGGTCCGCAATAACCAATCTGATCTCCCGGGGCTCAGCACTTCAACTCCCCCTCCCATTCTGAATCTGACCTTCCTGTCCTGGGCCTCCTCCATGGCCAGAGTGAGTACCACTGGAAATTGGAGGAGCAGCACCTCATATTCCGCTTGGGCAGTTGCCACCCCAGCGGCATGAACATTGACTTCTCCAATTTCCGGTAGCCCTTATTATCTCCTCCCTTCTCAACTCTCCCCAAACCCTCTGGCTCCTCCTCTTCCTTTCTTCTTCCTGCCCCCCCCCCCCCCGCCCCCACCCCACCCTACATCAGTCTGAAAAAGGGTTTCGGCCCGAAACGTTGCCCATTTCCTTCGCTCCATAGATGCTGCCACACCTGCTGAGTTTCTCCAGTACTTTTGTCTACCTTCGATTTTCCAGCATCTGCAGTTCCTTCTTAAACAATTATTTCTTCCAGCTTGCTTCATAGAACTTCTTCCTCAACAATTGTCACAGCTTGTTGATTCGCGCACATTTTGTACAATATTCAGGGCCTTTGCCTTGCAGTTCCACTGTGTAGTATGTATTTTGGGATTTACCATAATAATCATAGTTCAGAAATTAATTAAAATCAAATAACCACTTGTTCTTTTGTGGAATTAATGTCCCCTCATTTTCTGATATGGAATGGTCAGACTTACCTTTATACCCCTCTGGCCCTACCTCAACAGGTTCTAGGCTTGCCAGGATGCAGAGCTCTTTTTTCATCCTCGCCTCAGGGCCTTTTTCTATGAGAAGGAGTCATCACTGCCCAGTGATGACCCTACTCCATCTCCAATATTCTTCCTCCTCTTGGATTGTCCCTGCTGGCCTTCTACCCTTTTTATTTCTAATTGATAGTGAGACATCAACCATCTTGACTTTTCTACTCTCCTTACCCACTCCAATCTCATCCCCTCTGAACAGAGACAGCCCTCACTTTGCAACAATCCTGACTGTCATTAAACCTGCTGACAAAGGAGGCGCCATTATTGTCTGGTGGGCTGATGGCTACTGTACTGAGGCAAGGCGCCAGCTCTCGGACACCTCCTCATACTTCCCCTTTGACAAACAGCAGGCCATTATCTCTTAGATGTTTCTGATTTCATACATCTGGTAATCTCCCCTCCGCAGCCTCCTACCTTATCATTCTCCAGGCCCACACTGCCCGTTTCTACCTTCTCCCTGTAATCCAAGCACAGAGCTGCCCTGGCAGACCCATTGTTTTTGCTTGCTCCTGCCCCACTGAACTCATCTCCACATACCTCGATTCTCTTCTGTCCCTTTTCTCCAAACTCTTCCCACCTATGTCCAAGACAGATCACATGCCTTCAACTCTTCAATAACTTTCCATTTCTAGCCCCCATTACCTCATCTTCACCATGGACGTCCAGTCCCATTATGCCTCCTTCCCCCACCACAACTCTTAGATTCTCACATCCTTTCCCACTTCAAACAAACCCCTCTCTAGGTACCTACCCCTGCAATCACATGAGATTTAACACCTGCCCTCCCTCAACTCCATCCAGGGACTCCAGCAGTCCATCCAAGTGAGACAGAGGTTCACACGCACCTCCTCTAACTTCATCTGGTGTTCCTGATGTGTACATTGGCGAGACCAAGTATCGACTCCATGACCATTTCGCTGAACACTTGCCAAGGCCTGCTGGACCTCCTGGTTACTGACCACTCTAACAACCCTTCCCATTCCCATACTGAATTTTCTGTCCTGGGCCTCCTCCATTGCCAGTGAGGCCAATTTAAGGAACAGCACCTCATACGTATTTTGCTTGGGTAGCTTACAACCCAAAGGTATGAACATTGAATTTTCCAATTTTAGTTAACTCTCACAAACCCCTCCCTCACCCCATCCCCTCCCTCTCCCCCCCCCCCCCTTTCTTGCACTAAAAGTCAGTTAACTAGTTCCACAGATCGCAACTTTTGGGATCATACCATCTCTAGCCAACAGTCAGCGTCCTTGCCAAAAGCCATCTATTGCCAGCCCGATTTGTCTTGTTTTTTCCTTTTCTTCCAGTTTCTTCCCCCACTCTTCTGACTACAATCAGTCAGAAGAAGGATCCTGACACGAAATGTCATCTATCGAATTTCTCCAGAGTTGTTGCCTAATCCGCTGAGTTCCTCCAGCATTTTGGGTATATCTTTAGAAATATTTAGTTCAGCATTACACCAAATTGTGATCTTTCACTACTGAGCTATCATGCAAGTTGTATATAACAGAAATTGTAATAAATATGTATAGCACAACAAAGAACTATTTTTACCCAGTGCTTATGGAATTATTTCTCAAAGGCTTGGTAACCAACTTGGAACTTACGAAACACAGAATTGTTATTTCATTTTATACTTATGAATTTGGTTCTATTCAAACTGTACTAATAAGTTAATAGCATGTGAGTCCCCTAGATATCTTAATAACATTTGTAGGTGAAAATAAACAATGGATAGCGAAGGGTCATTTGTACATACTTAACATAAATTTGCTTCAAAATTTAGAGCATTAAATACTGCATGCAGTATTCTGATTCCGATCTTGATAAGTGGAGAGATATTTGGTGAGAACCAGCTAATCAACTTAAGTCTGTTGGACAATGAAGGCTCCATGTCATTGTTAAATGGCTTGCAAATGGAGGTTGAAGATATGGCCTGCCCACTGCTTCATAAAGTATCAGTACAAAATAGCCTAAGAAAGGCTTTTATGGATGCCGACATAATTATTATTCTTGACGATATTGCACCAGATGAAAATCAACCAATTGAAGACTCCTACAAAGACATAGTCTATCTTTACCAAGACATTGGGGTTAGGATTGACACTTTTGCAAAATCTGGTGTCCGTGTGATTGTGGCTGGTGATCACGTATTGAATTTGAAAATACATAATCTTCTGCAAGGTGCATTTTCAATTGATCGTAATAATATTATAGCACTATCAACTCAACTTGAGGGAGAGGCCAAGGCACTACTGGCAAGGAAATTAAAAGTGAATACACAAGGTGGGTGCATTTTGCTCTTGTTTTGTTAACCTCTCTTTTCTCGTATAGTCATGCTTGCCTCTGAGTCTAAGTTTCATAACTTGAGGGACCATCACTTGCTTTCTCTATGGAGTTTAAGTTCCTTGAAATATTAATTTTATCCCTCTTATTAAACTGAGCACAGTTCATCTATTATTTGGGAACACGTAAATGATGAGTGATTTCACATTTCTTAAGCATCCTCCCTTTACATAAAGATTTAGAAATGTCATTATTATTGAGTACTAATGTCACAGTGTTAAGCCCAATATGCCATTAAAATCACCTTAAAGTTTCCACAAAATCATTGAAAGTTCCAGTTTGTGATATGAGCTACTTGCTGTAACTTAACAATTCTAAAGCCAGTATTTAATGATATTAATGAAAGAAATCCTAGTCCTGTAATCTCATCCTATTTTCCATATGTCCCTCATATCAAAAATTATCTTCTAATACAAATGTTAAAATATCAGTTCAGGAATTCATTATTTCATTAAAAATATGCAAGTGTAAATTAAGATTGCATGGTGGCGCATCTGGTAAAGCTGCAGCCTCATAACGCCAGAGACCTGGGTTCAATTCTAACCCCAGGGTATTATGTGGAGCTTGCACGTTCTCCCTGTGACTGTGTGGGTTTTCTCTGCATGGCCTGGTTTTCTCCCACATCCGAAAGATGTGCAGGTTTGTAGGTTGGTTTGGCCTCAGTAAATTACCCCCTTGTTGTAAGGAGTGGATAAGGAAGTGGGATAGCATAGACACGTGTGAACAGGCGTGGATTCTGTATACCGAATGGCCTGTTTCCATGCACCTCTTCATTTGTCTTGATAGTTACAAACAAGATTTTTTTTTTTGCTTTAGTTTTTGAGATGCAGCATGGAAAAAGGCAGTAGGTATTTGTGTGCAAGTCTGTGCTCTCTTGGTGTGGACTTTCTTGATTATGGACCAAAACATTGGTCTGTCAATGTAAATTAATATGTGCTGTGCAGTGGTCATTTCTCCAAAATACTACTGGCTAGAGCAAAGTTAATCCACAAGTAACCCTAGAACCCACAGAACTGCAGCGAAACCAAGTCATCCTCAACCTCCCCCCCCCCCCCCCCCCCCCCCCCCCCCCCCCCACAACTAAGGACTGGTTATGATGGAGTAGGTTAATTTATGGTAGGGGCTACTATTATTTCCATTCTATATTAATGGCACAGACAAAGGATGTATTATATACAACTTCGCAGATGATACAATGATGGGTGGGAATCTATATTGTTTTTAAGCTGAGAAGAATGTAGGGCACCTAGCGAAAAGAGTGGGGTTGGAGGGGTGGGGCAGTCATTTCGAACTGAAATATGTGGAGGCTTGATCATTGAAGAAGTTAAAATAGAAAGTAGATCAGGGATTTGAGGACTATGGGATAAGAAGGCCTGAGCAGGTTACTAATAGTCGTATTATAGTTAGCAACTGATTTGGGCAGGTGCTTCCGGTATGAAATTAATGAAAGGGTCATGGGGTTCCTGAATTGAAGAATGCGGCAGGTATATTGGAAGCACAGGGTAATGGTAATGATGATGATGACATCATGTAACTGAGATGGAGAAACTGAACTGATAGACAAGAATCCATACAGAAAGAAGATATCTGCAAAACCCTGCAAAACGTGTTTCTTGAGAGCATCTTTGATAACTCTAACAGACCTTTCCGCCGCCCTGTTGGAGGCTGGATGGTATGGGGGAGTGTGTGTTTTACACCATTCCGCTGCATGAACTCCTTGAACTGTTCTGAACGAAACTGAGGCCCATTATCAGAAACAAGTAAATCATGGCATGCAAAAATTGATCTCAACTCATCTATGGTACACTCAGTAGTAGTGCTTGAACCCATATGCTTAACCTCAATCCATTTGGAATGACTATCTACTAGTACCAGAAAGTGATCATTACCCTTTTCACAAAAATCTACATGAACTCTCTGAAAAGGTCTGCTGTGGAGCTTTTGGTGGTTTACTCCAGCAATTTTGGCTGACACTACATTTGCTTATCAGTGACTCAATGTCACTGTCAATACCAGGCCAATACACAAAACTTCTGGCAATTGACTTCATGCTTACTATGCCAGGATGTTCGGCATGAAGTTCATTCATAATTTTGTTTCTCTACAACTACTCTGTAACCCCACTTAATGCATCCCTGGTCACATGATAATTTATGGCGTCGATTATGGAAAGGCGTCAGAACTGAGTTCAATCCACTATCGATTTCAGTCTATCCGTTCAATGTCTGTTCATAGACGCACTTCAGCACAGTGTCTCTCTCTGTTTCTGCTGCAATTTTTGTTGCAGTCACTAGAAAGTGCAAATTGCAGTGTGTAGATTGAGTTCTCACTTCCCACGTCAGAGTTCTCATGGGGCAACCGGGACAACGCATCTGCATCTGCGTTGCACTTGGAGCTTCTGTACTCCACCTTGTAGTCATACTGGGACAGCAAAATTGCCCAGCGCTGCATCTTAGATGCTGCCATGGAAGGTATAGCTGACTTGGGACCAAGTATCACTAGTAGTGGCTTGTGATCAGTCACTAGGGTGAATGATCTGCCGAGAAGAAACTGATGGAATTTCTTGATTCCGAACACGATGCTAAGTGCTTAATTTTCTATCTGTGCATAATTGCGCTCACTCGGTGATAGGGTGCGAGATGCAAAATCAATAGGCTTTTCCTGTCCGTCATTCATTACGTGGGAGATTACTGCACCTACACCATAGCTTGAAGCATCACAAGCAAGTTTCATCTCGCGTGTCGTATCGTAGTGAACAAGGAGTTTGTCAAATGTCAAGCTTTCCTTGCAGATGTCATATGCACATTGCTGTTCCTTTCCCCACGTCCATTTCACATCTTTTTGTAGCAGATGATGTAGTGGCTTTAGCACTGTTGCTAAATCTGGAAGGAATCGTGCATAGAACTGCACCATCCCAAGGAATGATCATAGCTCTGACACATTGTTGGGTTTTCGAGCATTTACTATTGCTTCAACTTTTGCCTTCACAGGGCGAAGTCTGTTGGCGTCTACTTTGACTCCAAGGTAGACCACCTCTGACTGCGCAAATGCACATTTACTTTGTCGCAGTTTGACATTGTGGCAGTTCAGTAGTGTGAGAACTTGCTCGAGGATTTCCAGATGTTCTACCATGCCCTCTGTGAATATCAGGAGGTCACCCTGATTGCACACACAATGTGGAATGCCTTGTAACATTTTGTCCATGACAGACTGAGAGATTTTTCGAGGAGGACTTCACACCATAGGGCAGCTTTGTATATGAATACAAGCCCTTATGTGTGTTGATAGTCAGGTAGTCTTATAGAAACTCACAAAATTCTTAAGTGGTTGGACAGGCTAGATGCAGGAGGATTGTTCCCGATGTTGGGGAAATCCAGAACAAGGGGTCACAGTTTAAGGATAAGGGGGAAGTCTTTTAGGACCGAGATGAGAAAAACATTTTTCACACAGAGTGGTGAATCTCTGGAATTCTCTGCCACAGAAGGTAGATGAGGCCAGTTCATTGGCTATATTTAAGAGGGAGTTAGATGTGGCCCTTGTGGCTAAAGGATTCAGGGGGTATGGAGAGAAGGCAGGTACGGGATACTAAGTTGGATGACGGCCATGATCACATTGAATGGCGGTGCAGACTCGAAGGGCCGAATGGCCTACTCCTGCACCTATTTTCTATGTTTCTATGTACCGCAGACTTTCCTTGTCAACATTGGGTTGGGCGTAGTGACGATTCTTGCTCCTCTAGGTTTTGTGTGCAGATCTTGTGAGGTTGTTAACCGATATTGTTCGTCATCAACGGCTTGGTTGATTGTGACTTTGTGGTCACTGCATAGTCGAACAGTTTTGTCGGCCTTGGGTACTGCCACAATTGGCGTTGCTCAGTTAATCTGGACTGTCTTCACGAGTACTCCATTCCGCTCTAACCTGTCAAGTTCTTCCTCCACTTGTTGCTTTAGTGCATATGGTACAGGTCTTGGTTGATAATACACAGGTTTCACATCTTGCTTAAGTCGAACGTGTGCAGAGTACCCTGTTATTTCTGTGGAACTGTTAGCAAAAATTTCTGCATGTTTGCTTATGACGTTTTTAAGAAGTGATTTGGACAAATCGACGCTGAAAATGTTCTTCCAGTCTAACTCTATTCTACTCGGCCAATCCTTTCCGAGGAGGGTTGGTTTATTTCTGTAGCTGGCCACTATGATGGGCAGTG
The DNA here is from genome assembly GCF_010909765.2 of Amblyraja radiata. Classification (NCBI taxonomy): domain Eukaryota; kingdom Metazoa; phylum Chordata; class Chondrichthyes; order Rajiformes; family Rajidae; genus Amblyraja; species Amblyraja radiata. Next base: position 46,637,952 of record NC_045962.1, on the reverse strand, counting down.
TTACTGACTGACCATTATGCTGAACTTTACAGTTCATTTGTCCGCATGTCGCCAAAATTTCGCCTGAGTAGGTTCTCAGCTTGACATTACTCTCAAACAATGATATCTGTGGGAACTTTGTTTCATACAGGTCTTTGCTCATGACCGAACAATCTGCTGCCACATCAAGACACATATCGATTAACTGTTCATTAATCAATAGTTTAGTTCGAAAGTCCTTGCCTTGGCTGGTTGTAGGCTTATCGATGTTGGTTGCATGAATGGTGTACAACCCAAGTTCATTTCCATCTGGGTTCATCTCCAAGTTGTGAACTCCTTTCTGGTGTTGTCACTTGTTTCCCGCAGGTTGTTGGTTTTCTGTTTTAAGCTTGGCCTGACTTGCTGAGGCGATATGGCATTTCTTCTGGCAGTTATAGCACTTGGCCATTTTGAATTAACAAAATTGGGATGAGTGATTACCGTTGCAACGATAACAACTGGCTGAACTCGGCTCCCCACTTTTGTGCCTCTTGGTTTGACCATTGGCACTGCCTTATGACTGTAAACGGCCACTGCAGTCTGTGGTGGACGAAACTCGCAAGCATTCTTTGATGCCATCTCCATTGTGGTAGCAATCTTGCATGCTTTCTCGAATGAAAGATCTGGAGTGTTCATGAGTTTGGGCCGAATTAGTTCATCCAATATACCACAAACAAATCTGTCGCATTGTGCGCGTTTGAGAAAGGTTCCAAATTTACAGTACAAAGTTAAGTTTTTCAAGGCAACAATGTACTCATTGATTGTCTCATTCTGCTTCTGATTTCTAGTGCCGAATTAATAGCTTTCTGCAATTTCCAGAGGCTTTGGGTTGGTGCTCATCCAACTTCTTCATAATGTAATTGAATGGCACGTCTTTTGCCTTTATGGGTGCAAGGAGATTCACGAGTGTGCCGTACACTTCAGGACCGATCTGCGTGAGCAGAATCGTTTTGATGCATTCGCAAATGGCCTTATTTGTTTCAGTCGCTACCTTTCCTCCACCATTAATCTCCATTATGTTGTTTGCCGTGAAAAACATGTTCGCTCTCTCCATATAGGAGCTGAACGGCTCTCTACTCTTGTTGAAAGTGCCAAGGTTTCCGATGTAGCCCGTGGATGCCACCATCGTGTTGTTCTCTTTTTTTTTTAAAGTCTGTTAAAAAACCCTGATTTCCTGTCTGTTCTGGTGTAGCAATTCACCTAAAACTTAGCTGTACAAAGGCTATACAGCTTGAGGAACTCAACAAAAAAAAACTCAGTCTAAAATCGTATACAATCCTAAGGACGGCATCTTGCCACGTAGACACAACATAGAGATAGCCTGACAAACTCTTGACGATTTGTAAAGCTGCTGTTTTAAACTACAGTCCCATACGTACAAGGATCTGCGGCCTATTGTTTCCAGTTCGCAAACAACTGCAACACCTCTCCGTATTTACTGTTTAAAATGTTGAACAATACTGCATGTTGCAAAATAGTCCTGCACTGTATTTAAAGGATGAGTTCACAAACTCTATCCCATCCTCATTGCCAATTTTGTTACATTCCGGACGGCAGAATGAATAACACACTTACACACTGGTTGCCTGGATCATGAGAGAGAGATTTATTACCCTGCTTATATTGAACACCACATGTTACTGGACTCGCTGAATGTCCCTATCCAGCTATCCAGCAAGCTAAACAATTGATCCAATAAAGACCAGTAGAGACGAGTTGTTGTTTGATGCTTTACTGTATTCAACTGTGAAACTGTAACATATCAGCACAAAAAGAAACAACATAGGGGTTAGTTACGTTATACGTATAGGAACACAAACGAGGATGCCACCACCAAACACAGTGCTGGTATGCGAAAAACCAGCCAGAGTACATGAAACATTCTTAAACCTTTGTTAATAATCACAATCCTGCTCAATAACATTCATAACATATAAATATGATGTCAATAAACATAATTACTTACAGACATTCCGTCTAACAAACTCTGTGAGGAAGGGTGACAGCAGATTAAACACCAGTGAATTACACTGTCTAAACACCATGAGGTTTACCCTTTCTGAGCTGCACTTGCTTGTTTATGACAACTTCCTGTCTAATAGGAAATGACACTTAAGGCTGCTATACCAGAACTACCAGCAGGTGGCACTAATGCATTTAAACAAAATACAGTCCAGTACACTCCCTGCCTGGGGTCTCCCAGACCCCACACAAATCTCCCATTTAACCCCCAGAGTCCTCGAGAGACAGGAGGACCACCAGTGATTGGGTGGATGTCGAGCTTCTGGCTTCCATCCTTGAAGATTCTTACTTCCACTCTCCGAACCTTCCCATCCTGACTCGGAAAAGTCTTTGAGATGATTGCCATGGGCCACTCATTTCTTCTGGCCTGTTTGTCCTTCAGGAGGACAATGTCTCTTTCTTTAAGATTTTGCCTTGTGTCCAACCACTTGCATCGGCTTTGCAGAGTAACAAGATACTCCTGACGCCACCTGCTCCAAAAGGTTTCCGCTAGGCTCTGAACACGCTTCCACTCTTCTTTGAGAAGAATTCCTTTCCCAAAGTCAGCAGGAGGAGGAAGGGGAATGCCTATCTTCTGAGTCAAGAGTGTAGCTGGCTCAGAATGAAAGGTGATTCTGAGTCCGAAGAAATAGGGATGCGGGGACTTGCATTAATCACGGCTGTGACCTCTGCCATAAATGTTGTTAAGACCTCATGTGTGAGGTGGGCTGCTCCATTCTGGAGGAGCATGTAGTTGATGATACGACGGGCGACACCGATCATCCCCTCCCATGCACCAACCATGTGGGAGGAATGGGGCGGATTGAATACCCATGTACACTCCTGATCCTGGAAGTATTTCTCGACTCTTTTGGAAATGTGAGCTCTGGCTGGGTTGCCAGCTTTGCTTTCCCAAAGATGAAGCCCACCTCCGGTTTTCCATCTTCGGTGGTGACCCTCAGATAGGCAACTGCGGCAATGGCCTTGACTGATGCGTCTGAGAACACACTAAGCTCCTTTTGTGGCATACTCAAATTTGAGAATGTGGTGTAGGGGCGTAGAATCTGTAGCTTCTCTTGATCCTGGAGCGAGTCCCTCTAGTTGATCCTGGAGCATGTCCCTCTACTTGATCCACTCTGCCTCCATATCTTGGGGGAGAGAAGAATCCCAATCATCAGCCTGCTTGGAGAGCTCTCTGAGTAACAGCCTGCCTTGTATGGTGACCGGAGCAAGGAAAGCTAGTAAGGTGTTGTTGAGATCAGGCCCTTTGAGCAGCAGGTAATTCAACAAAACACCCTCAAACGGTGCGCTGTAGTCAAACACCACACAAATTTGTCTTGCTTTCTGGGATGGTAGACTCCGAATGAGAGAAGATACCAACACACAATGAGAGATGAGATCAACTCTGAGTGGTGGGGCTACCTCTGCATGCTGACTGCTGAGCATTTTGTCCATGAACTCCACATAGTGTGTCTTCATCTGTGGTCGTTTGTCCAAAGTCTGATGGAGAGAGGTAAGTCTGTTGTTAGCGTACTCTAGATTATTGGGCAAACGCTGCCTGGGTGACTGAAACGGCAGAGGTGCGACCTAGCTATTTGAGTTATCTTGGTAACACTGGTCATCCATAATGTGGAGAAACCTCAGTCATCAAATAATGGTGCTAAATCGTTATCACTAGCAGTACGACGGAAGACTGACTGCCCCAGGTTCTGTCCACATGTGGTCTCCTGTAGACCGGCCATGGACATCAACTCTGGATCATCCTCACAAAGAGGTGAGTAGGTGAACTTCTCCTTCACTGTAACATGGCATGTGCATGGTGGGAGGTAAGTAGGTCGACCGCTTCCTAGGGTGCTCACTTGGGTAGGTCTATGTGCTCCACCAAGACATTAATCACTGACAACTACCCATCCCAGATCCAGCTTCTGGGCGAATGGAGCATTGTTGGGACCGTTAATTTTCTTCCTCACTTTATGCACCTGCAGAATTTCTCTTCCCAATAGGAGCAGTATTTCGGCCTTTGGATCCAGTGGAGGAATCTCATTGGCAATGCGTCTGAGATGGCTGTGGTGACGCGCAGCATTAGGAGTGGGGATCTCGGCACGGTTGTTAGGTACTTGATTGCATTCTAGGAGCGGAGGAAGAGGGAGCAATGTCTTCTCATTCACAGACTCCACCATGTAACCGCAAGCTCTCCTACTTGCAATCTGCTTGAGCCCAGCACATGTCCGCAGTGTAAATCGCTGAAGATTTCCTTTGATCTCAAAGATATTGAAGAATTCAGATTTTGCGAGAGAGCGGTTGCTCTGTTCATCTAAGATGGCGTACATCCTGCGTGCCTCTTGACGACGTCCTTCTGGATAGACTGAGATGAGATATCTTAGCACATGCTCTCGCTCTGACCACTTCACTGCACACCTCTGTGCATCTGGAGGTGATCTCCTGGTTTACCGCTACGTCTTCCTCCCCGCCATGCTCAGATGCGGGGGGAGATGGCTTGGACTTCAAAGGGGCTGGGCCAGGATATAGAGCAGAGAGGTGTCTATCACTGTCGCACTCAGTACATTTCACTTCTGCTTTACAGTTCTTGGCGAAATGACTTGTGGAGGAACAGCAGCGGAAACAAATGGAATGTTCCTTAAGGAAGTGTTTGCGGTCTTCCAGGCTCTTCTCTGAAGGCCCTGCACTTCTTTAATGGATGAATCTTAGCATGAATGGGACACAGCTTGGCTGGGTCACGGGATTTCTGTGTCTCAGAAGTTGTTGGAGATGCTTGTGTCCTGTGGACGGAGATGAGAGTTTTACCATGTCTCTCTATTTTTCTCTTTTGACCATTGCTGGATGAGAGAAGCAGAGATTGAAGCTGGGGTCAGTTCTGGTTTTTGCCTCCAAGCAGATAAAGTCGGCAAATACTCTAAATGGGGTAAAAGGGACGTTGTGCTGGAGTTTATAATTAGCTCCAAAGGTGGTCCACTTTTCCTGGATGTTATAAGGAAGCTTCTCAAAAATCGGTGCAACTCCCCTGGAGGTGTCATGGTAAGACAAACCAGATAGATACCTATCTAACTTTGCCGCTTTGATTTCTGACAGAAGGTCCCCGAGCTCACGTAGCTTGTATGGCTCTTTGATGGTGATCCTAGGAAAGTTGTCAAGCTTGGTAAAGAGGGCATGCTCAATAGACTCAGGTGAACCATAGGTTTCTTCAAGCCTCTGCCAAACCATCATCAAACCTGCTGATGGACATCTGATGTTGACAGCCTTAATTCTTGTTGCCTGCTCCAAGGATTCTTTTCCAAGCCATTTTATCAAAAGACTCTTCTCCGGGTGAAAGGCACAGGCCTGCTATGGCGCTTTGGAAGGAGGATTTCCAAGCCCAGTAATTCTCGGGCTTGTCATTAAAGGCCGTTAATCCCGTTGTAACAATATGGCTGCGGAGAAGGTATCTGGCGAGGTCTATGGTGGTGGGATTGATATCATTGTTGGCTCGAGGAGAGTCGATAAAGCCACTGTGCAGAAAGGTTGAAGTTGGCTTTCTATCCTCCAATTTAGGCTCCATGCTTCCTTGGACATTACTGGGATTGTGACTCCTATGAAATGTACTGGCCAGATTAGACTTGGTCTGATGGGCGAGCGGCAATGAACCAAATAGTATGCTTTCACTCTCAATATCATGATTGGTGATATGTTGGCTTGACTTTATGCTGGCTTGCTCTATGACGTAGTCCAGAGTATGCTCGATTTGGTTTTGAGGGTGAACAGGGCTTGGTGATCTATTACGTGACCCTTGTTCTGCTAATATACCTGCTTCGATGGTGTCGGCCTCTGCAATGGCTGCTTTCATCTCTTTCTCTTGTTGCAAGGCCTCTAAGGTCGCCTGAAGCCGAGCAGCATCGACCTTCATCTCTATCTCTCTCTGAGCGAATGCTGCTCTGGTTTCAGTTGCATTGGCTTTAGCCCGAGCCCTAAGGGTGGCCATGCTGAAACGGGAACTGGCTGAAGAACGATAAGAACGAACGCTGAGAGACTTGACTTCATTCTGTGAAGTGTTGTCTTGGTTGCCTGTTGCCATGGAGTGGATGGACAATGTAATGATGTGAGCCACCTTGTAGCACAGCTTGTTGTGTTGCTGTCTTTTCACTATACTGGACTCGCTGAATATCCTTATCCAGCTATCCAGCAAGCTAAACAATTGTTCCAAGAAAGACAAGTAGAGACGAGCTGTTGTTTGATGCTTTACTGTATTCAACTGTGAAACTGTAACATATAAGCACAAAAAGAAACAACATAGGGTTTAGTTACGTTGTACGTTTAGTATAGGATCACAAACGAGGATGCCACCACCAAACACAGTGCTGGTATGCGAGAAACCAGCCAGGATACATGAAACATTCTTAAACCTTTGTTAATAATCACAATCCTGCTCAATAACATTCATAACATATAAAGATGATGTCAATAAACATAATTACTTACAGACATTGCGTCTAACAAACTCTGTGAGGAAGGATGGCAGCAGATTAAACACCGGTGAATTACACTGTCTAAACACCATGAGGTTACCCTTTCTGAGCTGCACTTCCTTGTATATGACAACTTCCTGTCTAATAGGAAATGACACTTAAGGCTGCTATACCAGAACTTCCAACAGGTGGCACTAATGCATTTAAACAAAATACAGTCCAGTACATTCTTCATTTTCCTAACAAACTGTCCTGAAGTCAATTTCACCCGCAATATTTTCAGGGCAAATGTTTGTTCCAATGCTCCCCATTCCCAATTACTTTTACATTGAAGTGATTGAAATCCAAGTGAAGTTTAAATGGCATCAGAAAAATAAAACCTCCGGAATGGATGATATTCATTACGTGGTTGGTTGGAGTCAGTATCAGCACAATTACTATATTAACCTTTGAATCTTCAGATGTCCTGGTTCAAGCTCAAACTAAAGACAATAATAACCTCCTCACACATTCCCCTGCAAGTATCTCTGTCACTCCTTTAAAATATGCCCCTTCTTTAAACAAGCTCTTAAACATCGCATCTAAATCGGTTTCCATCTGATTACACTCCTTGAGGATGTTCATCTACGTGTTCAATTAATAAAACAATGAGATCGGGGGCATTTCTATTCAACCTGTCAAAGGAATTTGGGGGGGGGGGGGGTTAGAAATAGTCAGTGAGGTAAACAAACATAGTTAGTTTTAAAAGTATGTTTCTTTAGCTTTTCTATGTGGGGGAGGGAGGTAGGGTAAGGGAGAAACCATTTCCCAGTCACTTCCTGGTGAGGACGTGACTATTCTCTGAGTCGCGTCCTCGCCCCCCTCTCGTGGCCTACCATCTGGATTGGAGCGGCCTTTCCTGCCGGGGACCCGGACCAGAGCTCCAGCAGCGGCGGCGCAGCGCTGGATTCACCGCAGAGCGGGTGATGCCTTACCTGGGATCGTCGTTGAAGCTCCGGAGTGCTGGGCCTGCTGCAACAACATCGCGGGACTGTGGTTTGAAGAGCTTCCAGCGCTGGCGGCACTGACTTCAACATCGCGGAGTCCTGGGGCCCTTTGCCAAGGGTCGCCAGCATTGAAACTCTGACCAGCGGGGCCTGTGGACTTCGGGAGCAGCGGACTCCGGTAGGAGGTGGCCGATTCGAAAGTCCAAGCCGCAGAGGATGTCCTCCAGCCCGATGTCGGATTTCCATCACCCCGGCGAGCTGGCCTGAACATCGGGCCACCCGTAGCGGTGACAGCAGGGGGTTCAGGAGCTCCCCGACCACGGGGGGAGAACAGAGGAGGATAACTGAAGTTTGGAGCCTTCCCTCACAGTGGGAAACTTTGATCCCGCTGTGTGGGGATGTCTGTGTTTAAAAAAAACTATCGTGTTCTGTGCTCTTTATTGTTCGTATGGCTGTATGGCAACCACACATTTCACTGTACCATTGGTACATGTGACAAATAAATGTAACTTGTATCTTTTAATAGTTGAGTGGCAAATGACAATAGAGCTACCTTCCCAATATTTAACTGAAGGAAATAACGGGTTATCGGGGCTGTATGTTGTGACAGACAGCCTGACACCTATGAGGACTGCCGAGGACGTCACTACGCAGATCGGACGAGCCACAGTATTTTCAGTCCTCGACGCAAAGAGCTCATTTTGGCAGATACCGCTAGATGTCGAGTCGTCAAACCTGACCACATTTGCCACTCCATTTGGCAGATTCAAGTTTCTAAGAATGCCATTCGGCATGAACTCGGCCAGTGAAGTCTTCCAGAGGAACATGGAACTACTGTTCCAGGGCCTCCCGTGCGCCATCATCGTAGACAATATCTTGGTTTATGGCAAAGACACAGCAGAGCATGACAACAACCTAAAGCTTATCATGGACCGGGCACGTCAGATCAACCTGAAATTCAACCCTAACAAGTGCATGTTCAGGGTTCCAGAGGTCACCTATGTTGGACATGTGTTCACTCCTGATGGTGTCAGGCTGGATCCGAAGAAAACTGCTGCCATCACAGAGATGCCAGCCCCCACCGATGTGCTCGGCCTGCAGCGATTCCTGGGTATGGTGAACTATCTGGGAAAATTCATACCTGACCTCAGTGAACTGAGTTCGCCTCTGAGACAACTGACTCGAAAGGATACTGCCTGGTCCTGGTTCCAGCAACACCAAAAAGCATTTGATGCTTTAAAATCGAAGCTGACCACCTTGACATTTTTCGACCTGAAGCGCCCTGTGACAGTTACCTGCGATGCGTCACGATTCGGACATGGCGCAGCCTGCCTACAAACCTCTGCCGATGGAACTTTACGCCCTGTCTCCTTTGCCTCCCGCACCATGACCGACACTGAACAGCGCTATGCGCAAATCGAGAAGGAGCTGCTAGCTGTGGTCTTTGCTTATTCCAAATTCAAGAACTTTATCTTTGGAAATTTTTTCACGGTCGAGACAGACCACCAACCCCTAGTGACCATCCTCATGAGACAAGCCTATACACGCAGCACCTGCACGTCTGCAGCGCATGATGATGCAACTACAGCGATTTGACTTTAAAATTGTTTACAAGAAGGGTAAAGACATGCTCCTTGCTGACACTCTCTCTCACGCCCCACGGGGATCCAACGAATGACACCCCTATGAACGGGACAAGTTTACGGTTCTCAGCATTGACTTTGTTCCCACAAAACAATTGCGCCGCTTAGTCGAACACACAGCCGCTGACGCCACCCTCTAGCTTCTCTCATCCATAATCAAAAGAGGCTGGCCAGACAGGCAATCCAGCACACCAGCTGTTCTTCTTAGTCCGTGATGAACTGGTAATACAGGACGGTGTCATAGTTAAGGGCAACAAAGTCGTGATCCCCTTATCTCTACGTGGCGAATACTACAAAGAGGCACACAGCGGCCACCCAGGCACCGATGCCATGCTGGCCCACGTGCAGAACATGTTTTACTGGCCCAGCATGGTCAAGTACATACGGGACAGGACAGCCTCTTGCCCCATTTGCAACAGCCTGGTGCCGCACCAACAGAGACAACCCTTACTGCAACAGCCTCCACCAGCACTGCCCTGGACGTCACTGGCGGCAGAAATTTTCGAGTGGCATGGTAAACGCTATCTAGTCCTGGTTGACTCCTATTCTAACTGGTTCAAACTCGATTTACTGCCTTCTATCGCATCAGAGATGGTCATTCAAAAGCTACAGAAACACTTCTCCACATTCGGCGCACCCGTCCGTTTGCAGACCGACAACGGAAGACAGTTTACCAGTCATGCCTTCAAACACTTTGCCAGCCGATGGAATTTCCACCACGTCACGAGCAGCCCTGAATACCCACAAAATAACGGGCTCGCAGAACGAGCTGTCAGAAGCGGTAAACAGCTAATGGAATGCGTCCACCTAGCCAAGTCAGATGTGTATCTCGACCTCTTAAACCTCAGGAACATTGCTAGAGACGGGATCCTGGGCTCGCTGGCCCAGCGACACATGTCCAGGACAACAAGACCTCCGATTCCGATTGCCCAGCAGAAGCTGGTGCCACAGGTGCTGAAGCCAGCTACGATCCAGAAGCACATCCAGGGGAAACATGACATACAGAAACGATCGCATGACAAGTCCTGCAAACCACTTAAACCACTATTACCGGGCCAACTCGTTCGTTTGCAAACTTCTGTGGGCATTCCCGTTTGGGTTGCGTTGTTGGCCTGGCTGAAGAACCACAATCTTACCTTGTTGACATTGATGGCTCCCTGTACCATCAGAGCCGCCAACACTTGCTGGCTGTGAAAGAACCATATCCGCCACCAGCTGATCCTTTTGCTCCACCTCTACTGTTCCAGCCGCCTGCTGCCGCGTCCACCACCAGTTCCAGCATGTCCCTTACCCTACCACAACCGGTGGCTATGACTAACCACAAAACTATCTCTCCCACATGCTCTCCTTGTCGGTCACCACGGGTGTCCCCTGCTGCTTTCTCACCTCCGGGTTCACCACCTCCTTTTAATCTTTCTGGCGAAGGGGGAGAGGGCTTGGTCCGTACGCGTTCGGGCCGTATTAGTAGACCGCCTGGCAGATACAGTATGTTTGAATTCCTGCGACATGTATGTTTAACCATATTCACTCTTTACGGGGAAGGATGTAGATTGGTTTATGCATGAAAGCCAATCATAGTAAAATAGCATCACTAACCCAATCCTACTGTATGATTCATACTAACACCCACTTCTTACACTTGTCAGTCTTGGAACCGGTCACGATGTACTAACAACCAACGACCTGCTGTACTGTTATAATATGGGTACTGATTAAAGATGAACTTGAAATTTATATTTTGCTTATTTACAGTCTGACTGCACATTCACTGGCCTTCCATACATATACACGTGGAACCTCTCTAGACCAAACACCACTGCCAACAATTCTTTTTCTATTTGTGCATATCTGGTCTCCGCATCCGTCAGGGCCCTGCTGGCATAGGCAACTGGATGGCCCTCCTGCATCAACGCCGCACCAAGTCCAGTTTCTGACGCGTTGGCCTGTACTGTCAGCTCCTTGGTTGGATCATAGTATCTGAGTACTGGCTCTGCAGTTACTAGCATCTTTATGTCCATCACTGCCCTGTTATGCACCTGTGCCCACCACCAAACTACATCCTTCTGTGTCAGCTTGCGTCGCGGTTCACATAGGTCGCTTAGTCCAGGAAGGAATTTGCTCAAGTAGTGAACAGACCCAATAAATCGCTGAACTCTGTTTGGTTAAGGCACTGCTTCTACCTTCCCTGGATCTGGTTTCAGTCCTGCAGCAGGGACTCTATGAGTAATGAGGGAGGGTTAGTTAGCAGTCTTGTTGTGCGTGGCCCCTTGGGCAAGAGTGACCATAATATGGTTGAGTTCTTCATTAGGACGGAGAGTGACATTGCTAATTCAGAAACAAGGGTCCTGAACTTAAAGAAAGGTGACTTTGAGGGTATGAGACGTGAATTGGCCAAGATAGACTGGCAATTGATTCTTAAAGGGTTGACGGTGGATATCCAATGGAAGGCATTTAAAGGCTGCATGGGTGAACTATAACAATTGTTCATCCCAGTTTGGCAAAAGAATAAATCAGGGAAGGTAGTGCATCCGTGGATGACAAGGGAAATCAGGGATAGTATCAAAACAAAAGATGAAGCATACAAATTAGCCAGAAAAAGCAGCCTACCAGGGGACTGGGAGAAATTCAGTCCAGCAGAGGAGGACAAAGGGCTTAATTAGGAAAGGGAAAATAGATTATGAAAGAAAACTGGCAGGGAACATAAAAACTGACTGCAAAAGTTTTTATAGTTATGTGAAGGGGAAAAGATTAGTTAAAACAAATGTAGGTCCCTTGCAGTCAGAAACGGGCGAATTGATCATGGGGAACAAGGACATGGCAGACCAATTGAATAACTACTTTGGTTCTGTCTTCACTAAGGAAGACATAAATAATCTGCCGGAAATAGCAAGGGACCGGAGGTTAAATGAGATGGAGGAACTGAGTGAAATCCAGGTTAGCCAGGAAGTGGTGTTAGGTAAATTGAATGGATTAAAGGCCAATAAATCCCCAGGGCCAGATAAGTTGCATCCCAGAGTACTTAAGGAAGAAGCCGCAGAAATAGTGGATGCATTAGTGATAATTTTTCAAAACTCTTTAGATTCTGGAATAGTTCCTGAGGATTGGAGGGTAGCTAATGTAACCCCACTTTTTAAAAAGGGAGGGAGAGAGAAAACGGGGAATTACAGACCAGTTAGTCTAACATCGGTAGTGGGGAAAATGCTGGAGTCAGTTATTAAAGGTGGGATAGCAGCACATTTGGAAAGTAGTGAATTCATTGGACAAAGTCAGCATGGATTTATGAAAGGTAAATCATGTCTGACGAATCTTATAAAAAATTTCGAGGATGTAACTAGTAGAGTGGATAAGGGAGAACCAGTGGATGTGTTATTTCTGGACTTTCAGAAGGCTTTCGACAAGGTCCCACATAAGAGATTAGTATGCAAACTTAAAGCACACGGTATTGGGGGTTCAGTATTGATGTGGATAGTGAACTGGCTGGCAGACAGGAAGCAAAGAGTAGGAGTAAACGGATCCTTTTCAAAATGGCAGGCAGTGACTAGTGGGGTACCGCAAGGCTCAGTGCTGGGACCCAACTATTTACAATATATATTAATGATCTGGATGAGGGAATTGAATGCAACATCTCCATGTTTGTGGATGAAACGAAGCTGGGGGGCAGTGTTAGCTGTGAGGAGGATGCTAGGAGGCTGCAAGGTGACTTGGATAGGTTGGGCGAGTGGGCAAATGCATGGCAGATGCATTATAATGTGGATAAATGTGAGGTTATCCACTTGCAAAAACAGGAAAGTAGACTATTATCTGAATGGTGGCTGATTAGGAAAAGGGGAGATGCAACGAGACCTGCGTGTCATGGTACACCAGTCATTGAAAGTAGGCATGCAGGTGCAGCAGGCAGTGAAGAAAGCGAATGGTATGTTAGTATTCATAGCAAAAGGATTTGAGTATAAGAGCAGGGAGGTTCTACTGCAGTTGTACAATGTCATGGTGAGACCACACCTGGAGTATTGCGTACAGTTTTGGTCTCCTAATCTGAGGAAAGACATTCTTGCCATAGAGGGAGTACAGAGAAGGTTCACCAGACTGATTCCTGGGATGGCAGGACTTTCATATGAAGAAAGACTGGATAGACTCGGCTTGTACTCGCTAGAATTTAGAAGATTGAGGGGGTATCTTATAGAAACTTTAAAAATTCTTAAGGGGTTGGACAGGCTAGATGCAGGAAGATTATTCCCGATGTTGGGAAAGTCCAGAACTAGGGGTCACAGTTTAAGGATAAGAGGGAAGTCTTTTAGGACCAAAATGAGAAAATCATTTTTTACACAGGGTGTGGTGAATCTGTGGAATTCTCTGCCACAGAAGGCAGTTGAGGCCAGTTCATTGGCTATATTTAAGAGGGAGTTAGATGTGGCCCTTGTGGCTAAAGAGATCAGGGGGTATGGAGAGAAGGCAGGTAGGGGATACTGAGTTGGATGATCAGCCATGATCATATTGAATGGCGGTGCAGGCTCGAAGGGCCGAATGGCCTACTCCTGCACCTATTTTCTATGTTTCTATGTTTCAATGTCCTATGAAAGTGACTTCCTTCACCTTTAGCTTTGCCTTCTCTATGTTCAGCTTCAGGTTTCTGTCACAACATCATTCCATCAGAGCTCTGACCTTCATGTCATGGTCTCTTTCTGCTTCCTCTGCAGTTTTTCCTTTCCCAAACACCAGGATGTCGTCAGCAACAGACCTCACTCCTTCTGGGCCCTCCAACACTTGGTTGTGTCGTCGTTGGAACTCTTCAGGGGCCGTGGACAGACCAAATAGCATGCGTCTCCATCTACATCTGCCATATGGTGTGTTAAATGTTGTAAGCTGAGAACACTCATCATCCAGTTCCACATGCCAAAACCCATTCTTTGCATCAAATGTGCTAAAGACCTTGGCGTCATTCAGGTCTGTGAGAACATCTTCAATCGTCGTCATTGGGTAATGACTTCTTTTCAGCCCCTTGTTCAGATCCCTCGGGTCTAAACACACTCTCAACTTTCCATTGGGCTTTTCCACACACACAAGGCTGGATACCGATGGAATGTGGGTCTCTACTGGGGCAATTATTTCAGCTTCTGTTAGTCTGCCTAACTCCTCTTTCAGCTTACTCCGTAAGGCTGCAGGGACTCTTTGTGGTTGATGGATCATCGGCGTTATGCTGTCATCTACCTGCAAATGGTACTTGCCCTCAAATTTACCCGACCCTTCAAACACATCAGCATACTCAGCCATCAGTCTTTCCTTTCTCAGAGGGATTTCACTGCCATTCAATGTCATTATGTTCGCTTTACACACTGAGAAGAGCCCCATCTGCTGGGCTGCCCTGCTTCCCAGGATTGGAATGCAGTCTTCCTCCAGGACTACAAACTCTACTTTGTATTTCCTTCCATTCTTTCGGTTCACTAGTCTCACATTGCCTTTCCCAAGAGGCACCACTGTCGTATTGTTGTACATCGACAATACTTGCTTGGTTTCATCCACATCCTTTGCATACATCTTGGGAATGATGTTACATGTGGCTCCACTGTCCATCTGTAATTTTACTTCCTTCCCTTTCAGCATCATGGTCACAAAGATTTTCTTTGGGAATTGAGTCTCCTCAACATTGTGCACACTTTCCGCTTTTACTTCTTCAGGTTGCAGTTCCATTGTGTGAATTTCATCATCATCTTGACTGTCATCATACTCATCACTGGAACTCTCCACTTCCACCACTGCATGCACAGGTTTTTTTCCTTTCTTTTCTTTCTTCTGTTGCACCTGCTTTTCCATGCATTGTGATGCAAAATGATCTTTCTTATGGCATTTGAAACATTCCCGGCCATATGCCGGACATTTCTCCTTCTTCCTCTCATGTTTGTATCCGCAGTATTTGCACTGTATGGTTAGCTGGTATCTTTCCCACTCTTGTCTCACTGCACAGACATCTTGTCGTTGGTCATTTAACAGGACATCAAATCTGGCCTTGGCAAGCACCGAATCCTGGCATGCCTTCACACACTGAGGCGTGAGGTTTCTCGAGGTAGTATGTTTCTCCTGCAGCATGTCATCTCTTATGCCGCATATTATTCTATCACGTATCAGTGAATCTTTCAACTCTCTGAAACCGCAATGAGCTGCCAAGAGCTTCAGTTCTATTAAAAACGAATCAAAAGTCTCCCCTCTTTCTTGGCTCCTTGTAAAGAATCTATACCTGTCGATGGTCTCGTTCCTCACGGGTTGACAATGCTGTTCGAAAGCATCGAGAGCCTGCTCTAGCGTAACTTCTTGTACGTTGCCCTCTGGCATCCGTGTCTCTAGCGTTTGGTCTAGGTCTCTCCCTTGCGGTCCAACTAGATACATGAGCAGTTTCCTCATTGGCTTGTCATCCTTCCCTGCCATGCTCAATTCACCATAGAGCTCAAACTCCTCCCTCCATTGTCTCCACTCCATTGGCGGTTTCAAAATGCCCAATAATTTCGGTACTGATATATTAGAACATCAGCCGCTTTAAGATTAGCATAACTATTTAATTACTATTTCTTATTTTAGTTTAGTTTAGAGATACAGCGCAGAAACAGGACCTTTGGCCCACCGAGCCGACCAGCAATCCCCATTGCTGGCACTTGTTTGGCATGAATGTTAATTATCACGTCTCAGTCCATGCTTATCTAACACTTACTGGAAGTGTATGGAGGCAAGTCAAGTCAAGTCAAGTCAAGTCAAGTCAAGTTTATTTGTCACATACACATACGAGATGTGCAGTGAAATGAAAGTGGCAATGCTCGCGAACTTTTGTGCAAAAGACAAACAACCAAACAACCAAACAAACTATAAACACAATCATAACACACATATTCTTTTACATAATAAATAATGGAAGGAAAAACGTTCAGTAGAGTTAGTCCCTGGTGAGATAGGCGTTTACAGTCCGAATGGCCTCTGGGAAGAAACTCCTTCTCAACCTCTCCGTTCTCACCACATGGCAACGGAGGCGTTTGCCTGACCGTAGCAGCTGGAACAGTCCGTTGCAGGGGTGGAAGGGGTCTCTCATGATATTGTTGGCTCTGGAGTTGCACCTCCTGATGTATAGTTCCTGCAGGGGGGCAAGTGAAGTTCCCATAGTGCGTTCGGCCGAACGCACTACTCTCTGCAGAGCCTTCTTGTCCTTGGCAGAGCAATTCCCAAACCAGATGGTAATGTTGCCGGACAAGATGCTTTCCACCGCCGCTGCGTAGAAGCACTGGAGGATCCTCGGAGACACTCTGAATTTCCTCAATTGCCTGAGGTGGTAAAGGCGCTGCCTTGCCTTACTCACGAGTGCTGAGGCGTGTGATGCCCATGTCATATCCTCGGAGATGTGGACTCCCAGATATTTAAAACAGTTCATCCTATCCACAGGATCCCCATTTATCCTCAATGGAGTGTACGTCCTCGGATGATGTGCCCTCCTAAAGTCTATGATCAGCTCCTTCGTTTTTTTGATGTTCAAGAGGAGGCTGTTATCCTGGCACCAGAGTGCTAGACCAGCCACCTCCTCCCGGTAGGCCTTCTTCGTTGTCTGAGATCAGGCCCACCACCACAGTGTCATCAGCAAACTTAATTATTGAGTTGGAGCTGAACCTAGCCACACAGTCATGTGTGTACAGGGAGTACAATAGGGGGCTGAGGACGCAACCCTGGGGCGATCCTGTGCTCAGGGAGAGGGACTTCGATGTATTCTCTCCCATCTTGACTACCTGGGGCCTGGCGGTGAGAAAGTCCAGGACCCAGGCATACAGGGAGGTGTTGAGCCCCAATTCCATTAGCTTCCCGGCCAGTCTGGTGGGGACTATCGTGTTGAAGGCTGAACTGCAGTCTATGAACAGCATCCTCACGTAGCCCCCCTTCTGGCTGTCCAGATGGGAGAGAGCGGTGTGCAAGACCTGGGAGACCGCATCGTCCGTGGATCTGTTCGGACGGTATGCGAACTGCAACGGGTCCATGTTCCGAGGGAGGAAGGCGCAGATGTGTTTCTTCACCAGCCTCTCAAAGCATTTCATGACTACCGAGGTAAGGGCCACCGGACGGTAGTCATTCAGACAGGCTGGGGAGGCATTTTTTGGTACCGGTACAATGATGGATTTTTTGAAGCAGGCAGGGACCACGGACTTGTCCAGGGAGAGGTTGAATAATGTAGTGAGCACTGGAGCTAGCTGCGTAGCACAGGACTTGAGTACTCGCCCCGAGATGCCATCGGGGCCTGCAGCTTTTCTCGTGATCTCCAGGCAAGGACTGGAGGCAAGGACAGCTTTGTTTCTTAAGAAGTTACAAATAACTCCTGAATTTTATGTTTCAAAATGTCCAATAATTTAGGTACTGATAAATTAGAATATCGGCTGTTTTAGATTAGCATAATTATTTAATTGGTATTATTTATTTTAGTTTAGTTTAGAGATACAGCGCAGTAACAGGCCCTTCGGGCCACAGAGCCTGCGCTGACCACTGATCCCCACACACTAACACTATCCTACAATCACTATGACATTTTACAATTATACCAATGCAATTAGCCTACAAACCAGTATGTCTTTGGAATGTGGGAGGAGACCAGGGATCCCGGAGAAAACCTCCACAGGTCATGGGGTGAACGTACAAACTCCGCAAAGGCAAGCACCCATAGTCAGGATTGATTCCAGGTTTCTGGCACTGTAAGGCAGCAACTCTACCACTTTGCCCCCGTGCCGCACTTATCTTTGAGCTTTATCTTTAACTTCAATTCTGATAATATATATATTATATATAACGAACGTGCTTGTTTATGAACATAATTAATATATTTTGTCTTCCATTCCCACACTCCCCCAACAACCTTCTGGTTCTATAGACGTGGAAAATGTAATTGTTTGGGGAAACATTGGCAGAACTACTTACATTGACCTGCACAAAGCACGTGTTCATCGGTACGAAAGCGCAGTCTGGGGTCCAGCTGATTTTTCACTCCCTGTAATGGAGTTAATCAAAGATAGGTAAGAAACGATTCTTGATAGAGAATAGGTTTACACTGAATATTTTCTTCAATATCCATCTGTCTGGGTAGAGAATTCTAAATATTAATAATCTTAACTCAAATTAGAAATAGTTCTAAAGAAGCATTTCTTTATCTTGACAGAGTCCACCGTGGGAAACATTATCTTGCTCCACCCCCCCCCCCCCCCCCCCATGTCATTTTACATACTTTCCAAAATTCAGAAAGTTCAAGACCTGAAGATTGGAAGATGGGTTCTGACCTAAAATACTATCTGTCCAGTTTCTAACACAGATGTCGCCTGACTTGCTGTTATTATATTTAAAATTCCAGTCTTTTGTGTCTCCCCGTTTTGGGTCGATTTATTTAGTTTTATTTATCTTAATTCTTGAAATTAACAATGAATCTTCCCTATATTACCTCCCAGGCTATGATACGCTTCCTTAAATAATGAAGGCAAGACTGAATACAGTATTTAGCTCTGGTCTCACCATAGCCTTATGCAGTTACAGCAAGACTTCTTTCCTCTTGAGTTCTGTTCTGTTGGCAAAAAAACATTCCATGGATCTTTGTAATTACTTTCTATGCCTACATGTTACGCTTCTGTTTTCATGAAAACATTCAGATCTTAACACCTACATTCATGAGTCTCACACAATTTAAATAATGTTCTGCTTGCTTATTCCTCCTATCAAAATGGCTAATCTAAAATGTAATATATTTTTATGCCATCTGTAATCTCTTTGGCCATTCATGTAACCTACCTATATCAGATTCAGGGCCGGCCTTAGGCGTTGCGGGGCCCAATTAGGAACAATTTTGGCGAGCCCCAGGTTCCCAGCCAAGGTCTGTAGATTCATAGAAATATAATTAAAGTCTATTATAGACTTTATATCTCTATGGTAGAATGGAAAGTAATCAGAATGTGCACTTAAAAAGTGCATGCGACTTAATGGACCAAACAGATCTAAGTTACATTTTAATATAAAATTGCATACATGTAAGCCTACAAGTAACAAACAAAATGTGTAGATCACCTCTGAAAAGTACATAGTTACAATACCACTTGTTTTAGTGACTGTGAAATTTAAAAAAAAGTAATTTAATTAAATAGATCCTGGAAATCCAATAACCATTGGTGAAAAACCAGTCCAGGCATTACATTTTGGGTTTCAGCCCCATCCTACCCTTTGGGCTTCTACCCCATCCTAACTTAGTTGTGTGTGTTAGTTGTCTGTGCATGATGTGTGTGTTAGTTGTCTTTGCGTTATGTGTGTGGGGGAGGGAAGGAGAGAAGGGAGGGAGGGAGAGAAGGGAGGGAGGGAGAGAAGGGAGGAAGGACAGAAGGGAGTGAGGGAAGTAGAGAAAGGAGGGAGGGAAGGAGAAAAAGAAGGGATGGAGCGAATTAGAGAATGGAAAACAGAGAGGAAGGGGGGAGGGAAAGAGAGGAGGGAGGGAAGAAGGGAAGGAGAGAAGGGAGGTAGAGGGCCGGCGGCGGGAGCGGATGCCGGGGTCCGGGCAGAAGGATGTGAGCTGAGGCTGATGTTTGTAAACGTTGCTCCAATCCCCGGCCCTCCATGTATTGTTCACCGCGTCTCCCCGGGGAGAGAGAGGGGTGGAGCCGGGGCTGTGTGCATGAAGCACGGCGACTGGAGGGGCGGGAGCGCTGCCGTGAGCGAACGACCCACCTCCCCCGCTCCCCCTTCTCCATTCCCCCTCATACCCCCCTCCCCGTCTACCCCTTTCTTCCCCCTCCACCCCTCTACTCTCTCTCCATCCCTCCACCCGGGGTAGATCTACCCGAGCCGAGAGTAGATTACTGGCGCTGGGCCCCCTTATTCGCTGGGCCCAATTGGGAGCAATCGGTCCAATCGGCTTAAGGCCGGCCCTGATCAGATTACATCTTGTGTGTCTTTCACAATCTGTTTTTCCCATCTGACTTTGTAACATTAACAAACTTGGATCCATATGCCATCCCACTAAATACATCTTCTCATCTTAAAGTGATCCATTTTCCTTACTCTTTTGGTCAGTTAACTAATTCTCCATTCTAATACATTACCCGAAATATCATGAACTCTTTTCATGAGAAGTACATTTTTACATGGCTTATCGGTTTTTTTTTTGGCCAAATCCACTGATTCCCATTTGTTCATCTTTTTTAATAATATCCTCAATGAACTCAAATAGGTATACTAGATTAGAACTTGAAACATCACGTCACAGTAGGCATTGGATAAGATGTGTGGAAATAGGACAAGTAATAATGGGGATACTTAATGGTTGACACGGACATCTGTGATTCTAAGATTTTGATTTAATAATCCCTGAAAACTTTGTGCAATAATTATTATTTTTGAATGAAATTGGCTCCACCAATTTTCACAAGAATACAATTTAAGTTAATCTGTGTATCTTTATCTGTCCTTTCACAATTTGTAAAGTTGAATTTGTGATCATCCTATCTGCTGGGGCCCTATCTGGTATTTAGAAAATGTTGCAAACTTATAACCAAAGCAGCTCATATCTCTGTTATTTTGTATGGATCCCTAGTATTCAGGCTGTAAAATCCAGGGGGTTTGTCAAACTGTAATTCAATTTAGCAATTGTTTTACATTCCTCTCTTCCTTGTGTTGGCCCAGTTGTAACTGTTTTTACCATGTGCTTTCCATTGAGAACTGATAACAAAAAATACGTGTTGTAATTTATATCTTGCCAGCTGTAAGCTTTAATTCAAGTCATCCTATATGTCTATTGGTCTGTTGTCAACCAGTGCCTTGGCTCTTTGAAGTACTGCTGTAGATTGTCGAGAAATGTTTCTGGAACCATTCTTATTTCTATGCACACGTCTGTATCTTCTGTGTGGCCTAGATCTCTCCACTGGAAAGAAAAATAATTTTCGGACATCATACCCCTTAACATATATTTTCTCAAAATCTGCTTCATTTTCGACATCCTTTACCATCAAGTAATGCTTCCTTAACCTTTTCATCTCCCATACAGCTTTAGGATGAGGGATTCATAATACATTGAGTGACAGAAAAGCTGGGATTGTTCTCTTCAGCAGATAATTAATTGAGTTGTTCAAAATTAGAGTTTTAATTCATAACCCAAAAATGAAGATACTCAGCAGGGAAGTTAGCATCTGTGGAGAGAAAAATCTTAATGTGTCAGGTTGTGGACTTTTCATCAGAAATTCTGGCAAATAGGACAAAACCTCTCCACTGGCAGGCCTGCAACTAACTGGAGTACAAAGCAGTGACATAACAGGCCCGTACGAAGCTTTTCAAAAAGGGGGGTGGCATGACAGGATTTGCGGAACCAGGGTCGGTTGCCCTTGCATTAGTAGAAGTAGTGGTAAATGGCAATATACATTCAGGAGCACCTGTTCCGTTATTTTGCACAATCCGCAGGCATTGCCACTTTAATTTTACTGCACATCTTGTATGTGTATGTGACAAATAGACTTGACTTACCTTGACTTGACGACTTGACGACAAGTGATTTCCTGTTGTTCACAAACAAGGCACAAGGTAGGCAAAAGGCGCCATCCACATGATCGCTATATACAAGCCAAGGGTATGCTTGAAACCAGTCAGGGTTAAATCTTCGCCAGCATCCATTCTTATAGAAGGCACAATATTTGTATGTTGGACCCAGTTTAAAGTGATTCTGTATGAGGTACAGCTTCTGAGCATCTGAGAGGTTGGCAATAGCTTTAGCAGCTTCTTCATTGGTTGTGGTAGAGTTAAGGAGAACTAGACCAAGTGCAGACCCGTTGGGTCTGTTCCCCCAACGTGTGGTTGCGGGGGGGGGGGCGCCATGCGGCGTCACACACATTAACCACCCCCACACACTAAATACCCCCCCCGCACACGCGCTAACTACCCCCCTTGTCAATATATTAATGTTATTAATTTGCTCCCATTACCCCATAACAGCACTATCTACTGACACATAGCCCCCAATTAGCAGTCGCGTCTAGAGAGGGAGGGGGGATAAAGAGTGAGGGCAGAGAGAGAAGGGGGGAGAGGGAGGGAGGGAGGCGGAGGAACAGGGAGGGGGGAACAGGGAGGGAGGGGAGGGGAGGGGGGAGAGGAGAGGGGGGGAGAGAGGGAGAGAGAGGTGGTGGGAGAGAGAGAGAGAGGTCGGGGGAGAGAGAGCGAAGAGGTGGGGGAGAGAGAGAGAGAGGTGGGAGCGAGAGAAGAGAGATGAGACGAGATGAGAGAGAGAGAGAGAGAGAGAAGGTGGGGGGAGAGAGAGAGAGTGGCGTGGGGGGAGAGAGATTTAGAGGGGGGAGAGAGTTAGAAGAGGGGGGGAGAGAGAGAGAGGAGGGGAGAGAGATGAGAGGAGGGGGAGAGAGAGAGAGAGAAGGAGAGAGAGGAGGGGGAGAGAGCGAGAGAGAGGAGGGGGAGAGGAAAGAGAGTGTGGGGGAGAGGAGAGAGAGAGGTGGGGGAGAGAGAAAGGGAGGTGGGGGAGAGAGAGAGAGGTGGGGGAGGGAGGGAGAGGGGGGGGAGGGAGAGAGAGAGAGAGAAAGACAGAGGAGGGGGTAGAGAGAGAGAGAGAGAGAGAGGGGGGGAGAGAGAGGGGGGGTCGCAAGGTTTTTATCACTTGCGAGTGGTGCGACTGGCAGCGCGTTGGGTTTGCAGCGGGAGGGAGGGAGGGGCAGCCATGTTCTACCATCAGGCGGGGGATAAGGAAAGAATTCAGAAGCCGGTGGCCTCTGGTGACCAGCTGTAACCTGCTGTGACCTCCCGATCTGCAGAACGCTCGTTCTTTCTGCGCATTTGTATGGCGGGGGGGGGGGTTGGAGTGGGAAGGGCGTGGGAGTCCAGCTGGGGGAGGTGTGGCACGAGCGTACTGGAGCGGGGGGCCAGATGGGCCTCGATTGGTGGGCATGTGGATCAGTAAAACACCGAGTCCAGCACTGGATCAACTAAAGGGCCTTTCCCACAGCGGGGACCTAATTTGCGAGTTTAGAAGAGCTTGCACTCGACTCAAACTCGCAGCATGGTCGACACATGGTCCTAGGAGGTCTATGTAACTCTCCTTCATGCTCGAGAGAAGTTCGAGCAAGAATTTCATTGTCCTATCTGGGACCCATGGCAATAAACTCTCTTGAATCTTGATTAGATTATAGCTATTGACAGTTCCTGAACCCAATAACAAAATTCACCATTGTTTCTATGGAAAGTTCTAGCAGAAAGACAGTTTCCAAAAGAATAGAAACATTTCTCCAGGTAGTATAAACAATTTGAACAAGGCTTCACACTTCACAAGATAACAGCACAAACACTCTGTAACATAATTAACAGTGCTTTACAACACCCCCCTATCTGACCAATGCTAATCATGCATATGCAACACCTCTTAGCTCTTCTACAAAACCCTCATACATATAAACAACGAAAGACATTTGGGCCTCGCCTTATCCTCAACTTCCATCTAGGGTCCAGACTCCTTGGAGCGTTACTCACAGCTTGCAACCTTTCACAGAAAGTGGACAAACAGGCTTTGCAAATACAGAGATTCTCCATTTTGTGACATATTTAATTTGGCCTATATTATCATTAACAGGAATTAAGACATTACATGTATTCAAAAAATATTTTACTGATAGGCTGCATATATTCTTGTAAGAACCCATGATATAGAATCATAAAACATTTGTTTTTTACTGCACCAAGGAGATCTTCCAACTCCATCTTCTGCCTAGCCTCCACAGCAGCAACATCATCAACGGACTGCTGCATTACTGCAGACAGATACATGATGACCATGAAAACATGCAGATTTTTGTAATATTCATATTAGATTAAAAATATGCTCCAAAAAGAGTCACATTTGGAATTCATATTTTTCAGTATAGTTATCAAGGCAAAGAAAGCAGTTCAAATTGTTTGATATTATTTGATATTATTCATGAGGAAAAAATATAATAGCTCTAAAACCTACCTCAATTTTACAATCTCATTAAAATATTCCCTTTCCCTCTCCCTTCCCCATCTCTCTCCCCCTACCCTTACCCACTCTCTCTCTCCTCTCCCCCCTCTCACATCCCCCCTCTTTCTGGCGGGGGGGGCGAATATGAAGGTGATGCGGGCCCACCAGCGGCTTGTGGTGTTGGGGTTACAGCCACTCCGCCCGGCGACGGGAGGACGAGCTCCTGGTCGCCAGGCTGGCCGATGGCAAGGCTCGGACGCCGCGGATGGAAATGCTGGAAAAGGCGGGCAGACACCTCACCCCCCCCCCTTCCACTACTTACCTGGAGTAGACGCGAGGCATCGAGCTCAATGGGTGAAGCACAAATGGCAGTCTGATCCCGCCCGGGCCCACTGCGCACGCACGGATAGACGGCGCCATTTTGCGTCGCTTCCCCAACTGCGCAGGCGCGGATGGGCGCATTTGTTTCTCCCCCAGCAGCCGGAGCCGGAATTTCGGGCGATTTCCCACAAAGTGGAAACGCTGATTGTGCTCTGGGGGAAAAAAAGGGGGGGCGATCGCACCCAGTGCACCCCCTCTTCGGACGGCCATGCATAAGGGCTATTGAGGGTGACAAAGAGGTGAATCTGTTTTATGTACTGGTAGGTCTGGAATGTATTTGGTAAGTTGCATAATTAATTGATTTGATGATCTCTATAAACAGTTATTATGTCATATCTCCCCCATATAAAGCACACCAATCCTTAAATCTTGTTAAAGTTCTTATATAACTACATTGTTGCATGATTTGCCAATTGGCCTCAATTGTTAGATATAATTATTGGGAAATTTTTACACCAGTGCCATGTATTATTTTTGCATTAACTTTTACTTTACAGGAAATGGATAGAGACCGAGTTCCAGGAAGCAGTACATTCTCACCGAACAACACTTCGGCAGATAATAAAACATCCTTTAGGTTCTTCCTTGGCCATTGCAATATACAAAGTCTTGCAGTACTGGTACTTTGATTCACCACCAGGGGAGATACTGTCTCTTGGAGTTATCAGCAAAGGTGAGTTACACGCTTTAAAAATTATCTTTCCCTCCAGTTTGCTCTTCTCTTTCTACACTGCTGACATGTTAAAGCATATCTAGATGGTTATTTTACCAGTACAAGCCTGAGTGGTTTTGGTGCACCTCTGTCTTATATCCAATTATTTCTATATTTCCAAACTGGAATTAAGGGTAGGGGGCCAATTTGACCTTTACTGTCTAATCCAATCAAGCTAAAGCCAATCTATCATGGCACTCTTTCGCCACCTCCACCGGATGGCGCTTCGAAGGCAGCCTTGCCTACAGTCTGTCCTTTTAGTTTTTTTTGTATTTTTTAGTGTTTATAAAGTCTGTATTAATGTTCTCTGGTTTGTTTTATGTGAAGGGTGAGCGCGGGGGCAGGGGAAACTTTTTATCAATCTCTTACCTTGCCGAGATGCAAGTGTTTTCCGGATCGTATCTCCCGTCGCTCTGCGGCCTAACATCGTGGAGCTGGAGGCCTTGCTCGGGACGGACTTTGAGCCCCACTGCGGGCGTGGATTGGGATCGACGCTCCAACTGCGGCCTGCGGACTTTAACATCAGGATCTCGCACTCGGGTAAGAGACCGACGTCGGGAAGCTCCAAAAGCCGCCTGACGTTCAACTCCCGTGACGTTCAACTCACCCGGCATGGGGAGCTGAGATTCTCCCCCGATGGAGATGTTTGATCGCCCCGATGAGGAAACCCGCTGCCGGCTATGGGAGTAAGATCATCCTGTCAATGGAAGGTTAGAGGCCCCCATCCACTGGAGAACAAAGAAGGGATAGATTTAACTTTTTTTCGCCTTCCATCACAGTGAGAAATGTGGAGGAGTCACTGTGGTGGATATTTATGTTAAAATGTATTTTGTGGGTTCTGTTGCTTTTATTCGCCCTACCCCTCTGTGGATTGTCACCTTGTCGTGGTCGAGAAGCTTGTGTGGTCCTGAGATCCTGAGAGAAATGTCATCTGGACCTATGCTCCTTGTAGGGCCACCCATGGCTGTAAGGTTGAGGGGGAGGTCTCTGACAAAGAACAATTCAACCAAGGCCTCAACAGTGTAACAGGCAGAGGATGATGGCACACGTCAAAGAGAAAGATCAAGGTGTTAAAAGCAGTATTCCATGGCTGAAAGGAAATAAAGGATGCAAAGAATGAAAATATAGTGGTGCGTAGGTCTCGAAACGAAAGGGAGGAGTCAGGTATTTCGAGAGGCACCTTTATTTGTGTTCCTCCCGGTTGTAGGGAAGTCCACACGAGAGAAAGATGGCACCCAAACCCCTGCCTTTAAACCCTCTGGTTAAGGGCCGCCTCTGGACTGAACCACTCCCGTGCCGAGGGGTTCGACAGTTAGGATGACCCGACCCTTGGGAGCCGCCACAGGACCCCAGAACCCGAGACACGGAACGCACCGGCGGGCGCACGACTCGGCCGGCCCGCGTGCGGAAGTCAGCCGATCATGCGGCTGGCGGAGGCATAGGTCGAGGGATAGGTCGAGGGATCGGCGGGAGGACAGGTGGAGTGACAGGCGGAGGGAGCCGTGAAAGGGGGTGCCCTCGAGGCCGAGGTTGGTCAATGTCCAGGTGTGCCGGCTTCAACCGGTCAATCGACATGGCCTCTGGCCGGCCCCCCATGTCCAGCACAAAAGTCTTCTGCCCGTGTTCCAGCACCCAGAACGGGCCCTCGTACGGCCTCTGGAGCGGCGTCCAGTGGGCATCACGGCGCAGGAAAACGTATGGGCAGACCCGGAGAGCTGATGGCACATGCGGGCGAAATGTCCCATGGCGGGACGTCGGGACGGGTGCGAGCCTGCCAACTCGCTCGCGAAGACGCTTTAAGGTGGATGCGGGCGTTCTCTGCTGCCCCGGCGCTGACGGCACGAACTCCCCGGGCACCGTGAGTGGCGACCCGTACACGAGCTCCGCTGATGATGAGGCCAAGCCCTCTTTAGGAGCAGTCCGAATGCCCAGCATGACCCACGTCCATCCAGTCCGGGCCGGAGAGTCGCGCCTTCAGCGCTGCCTTGAGCTGCCGGTGGAACCTCTCCACCAGATCGTTAGCTTGCGGGTGATAAGCCGTGGTGTGGTGCAGCCGCATCCCGAGCAAGCAAGCCATAGCCGACCACAGCTCGGAGGTGAACTGTGGCCCCCGGTCTGAGGAGATGTGCGCCGGCACCACGAAGCGAGCAATCCAGTGTGCGGACATTGCACGAGCGCACGTAGCTGTTGAAGTGTCGGCCAGCGGAATGGCCTCCGGCCACCGCGTGATGCGGTCCACCATCGTGAGAAGGTGGGTGATGCCCCGGGACGTCGGAAGAGGGCCTACAATGTCTACGTGGAGATGGTCGAATCGCCGGTGAGATAGACTGAACTCCTGGAGAGGCGCACGGACATGGTGCTGGATCTTCGCCGTCTGGCACGGAATGCAGGTGCGAGCAGACCGTGCCACATGAAACGAGCGGCCACTAGTGCCGTTGTCGCCCGGATTGTTGGGTCCGTGGATAAATTCGAACACCCACTGGCGCCAGGCGGCAGGGACGATGGGGTGCGGCTGACCGGACGATACATCGCACAGGATCGTCGCTCCTCCAGGACCGAGAGGGACATCCTCAAGGCGGAGGCCGGAGATGGCAGTCCGGTAGGCGGGCATCTCACCGTCCGTGAGCTGTGCCTCTGCAAGGGCAGAATAGTCAATTTCGGGCGCCACCTCGAAAACGGCGTAGATAGCGGGGCGAGACAATGCGTCAGCCTCCCGGTTCTCTTTCCCCTCGACGTAGCGGATAGATGTAGTATATTCCGAAATGTAGGCCAATTGCCGCTGCTGTGTGCGGACCAGAGGTCGGAAACCTTTGCCAGGGCGAAAGTGAGTAGCTTGTGGTCCATGTAGGCGGTGAACGGGCGGTCCTCCAGGAAGTAGCGGAAATGGCGCACTGCCAGGTACAGAGCCAGGAGCTCGCGATCGAAAGCGCTGTATTTGGTCTGCGCGCGGTTGAGGTGCCGGCTGAAGAAGGCCAGGGGCCGCCAACATCCGCCCGTCAGTTGCTCCAGCACGGCACCAACCGAGGCGTCCACCGTGAGAGCAGTCGGGGCATCTTCCCGCGGGTGCACCAGCAGTACGGCCCGAGCAAGGGCCTCCTTCGCGCCGCCAAATGCTGCCACTGCCTCGTGGGTCCATTCAACGTTCTTATGCTGCCTACCCGCCAGAAGTTGATACAGCAGCCGCATGATGTGGGCCGCGGATGGCACGAAACGATGGTAAAATGCCACCATGCCGACAAACCCCTGCAGGCCGCGCACCGTGCGTGGGTGGGGAAACCGACGGATGGCATCGACCCTGTCCGGCAGGGGAACCGCGCCTTGCGAAGTCACGCGGTGGCTGAGGAAGTCGATCTCAGTTACCCCAAAACGGCACTTGTCGAGGTTGATAGCCAAACCATGCTCACTGAGCCACTGACAGAGCTGCCGGAGGTGGGCATAGTGCTCCTGCTGCGAGTGGCTGGCCACCAGGATGTCGTCCAGGTAAACAAAGACAAAATCGAGGTCGCGACACACCCCGTCCATTAGGCATTGAAAAGCCTGCGCAGCGTTCTTGAGGCCGAACGGCATCCGCGTGAACTCATAAAGTCCGAATGGCGTGATGATCACCGTCTTGGGTACATCATCCGGGTAGACTGGGATCTGATTATAACCCCGTACCAGATCCAGTTTTGAAAATATTGTAGCCCCAGCCAAATGGGCGGTGAAGTCCAGGATGTGGGGTACGGTGTATCGATCCGCTGTTGTTGCGGCATTCAGCCGTCGGTAATCCCCGCAAAGGACTCCATCGTGCGGAATTCCTGCCGTGCCAGACGCAGTTTATCCAGCGGCAGTCGGCGTGCTCGTGCGTGGATAGGTGGGCTGGTAGTTTGTATAAAATGTACCACTCCGTGACTGGGGGTCGATGACCGAAACTGTGGGGTCAGGATGTCCAGGAACGCGGCCAAGATCCGTGCGAAGCGGGAATCCACGGACGACAGGGGGCGTCCCACCGGCTGATCCAAACGTAATGTGATCGGCTCCATCGTAGTGGCGTTGACCAAGCGCTGACGCCTGACATCCACCAGGAGGGAATGCGCCCGGAGGAAGTCGGCCCCGAGCAACAGCTGGTAGACATCAGCAATGGTAAACCGCCACGAGAAATGGCAGGAGCTGAACACGATCGGGACCATGCGCGCTCCATACGTGCGGATGGGGCTGCCATTCGCCGCGGT
Source organism: Amblyraja radiata (assembly GCF_010909765.2). Taxonomy (NCBI): domain Eukaryota; kingdom Metazoa; phylum Chordata; class Chondrichthyes; order Rajiformes; family Rajidae; genus Amblyraja; species Amblyraja radiata. Next base: position 46,608,575 of record NC_045962.1, on the reverse strand, counting down.
GAAGACGGGCCCCCGCTTACCGGTACGAATGTCGGCCAGCGAAAGGGGCAGGACGCTGAGCTCCGCTCCAGTATCAACGAGGTCCCGGAGCGCTGATCCCAGGCGAAGAGGCGGTGAATTTGGCCGGCCACCACGGGAACTGTTGGCAGCCGGTCCAGGCATTTCCCAGGAACGTGCACAGCTGGCGGCATAGTCGTGCTGCAGCACCCCAGCGCTGATGGTAGTATCACAAGCGCCTCATGTAGGTGGTACTTGGAGCTTGCCGGCTCCTGTTGGTGGCACTTGCAGCTTGCTGGCGCTGGACTGCAGGTGCAGTACCCGACACGGCCGCGGGGGGGGGGCGATCTTACGGTCCATCGGACTGGAGCTGTCACTCCTTCCACAGCTCTCCCGCCCCACCGGAGGAAATCGGGAGCTGCCGGGGTGACGTCATCGGTGCGCTTGCCGACGGCCAGCACATTGACGTCATCAGGGCGCGTCGTCCTCAGCGCGTCCCCGTCTCTGCTGACGGCCAGCGCGTTGATGTCATCAGGGCACGCCATCCACAGCGCGTCGGCGCGCCTTCCGAGGGCCCTGATGTCGGCGAAGGAGGCGTCCGTGAGCTGAAGACGGATGTAGGCCGGCAGCAGATGGAGATAAGTAAACAGCAGGCACGGCGTGTGCCCATCCAGGAGAGCAACCATCCCCTTTAGGAGGCTAGATGGCCGTCGGTCGCCTAGGCCCTCCATATGAAGGAGCCTAGCAGCACGCTCCATCCTGCTGAGTCCATAAATCTGGAGCAGGAGCTCTTTAAGTCCGAGGTATTTATCGGTGGCCGGGTGGGCTGTGAGGAAGTCCGTGACCTCTTCGACCGTGTCCTGGTCGAGAGCCCCCACCAGGTAATAGAAGCAGGTGGCATCGACTGTGATGCCCCACAGGTTGAATTGGGCCTCCACTTGCTGGAACTAGATGTGCGGCCGGGTGGTCCAGAAGGTGGGCAATTTTACCGAGACCGCGTCCAGAGACAGGGCCTGGCCGGCCTGTGAGGTGGTAAGGCATTCTTCTTTCTCCATCATGACGACAATGGAGCGTCGGGGTCACCAATGTGGTGCTTAGGTCTTGAAACAAAAGAGAGTCAGGTATTTCGAGAGGCATCTTTATTTGTGTTCCTCCCGGTTGTAGGGAAGTCCACACGAGAGAAAGATGGCACCCTGCCTTTAAACCCTCTGGTTAAGGGCCGCCTCCGGACTGAACCCCTCCCATGCCGAGGGGTTCGACAGTTAGGATGGCCCGACCCTTGGGAGCCGCCACAATATGTTTATAGCAGACAATCAATATTGCATGCATTATTGGCTCCAAGATCTATACTGGGATTTTAATTGTTCTAAAATGTGTAATAAGGTGAACAAATTAGTTTTATTATTATCTAACTGGAAATCTAAATTCTCCTGTCAAGTTTAATTTCATTTAATTTCATATTTGAAGAAGAGTAGCTGGACTTTCCCTCTTTCCCTCAGTTAACATCATAAAATCAGATGATTAAGCCATTTCCTGCTTCAGGACTTGTTGCATGCAAATTAGATTATATCTTACCACAGTGAACACTCTTCAACAATTATGCTATTGCGTATGGTGTGTCCTATGATTGCAAAAGGTACCATGTAAATGCAAGCATTTTTTCTTGCACAAATATGTGAAGCAGTGCGCTACGCGAGGAATTGAACACCTTCAAATTATCTACATTTTCGAAGACTGAGATATTTACTTACTGTTATAAGATGTGCACTAATATTAAAGGTCTACACCATTTAACCCTGTGTTAGGTGAGTTCAATATTCCAGCGGATATTATCTTCTCTATGCCAGTTCGATTTTGTGGTGGAAAATGGGTGATCCAAACAGACATTAAGATCAGCAAGGTGACCCAAAGAAAGCTGCAATACATTGTTCAAGAACTGAAAATGGTGAGTTGTCGAGAGCAACAGAAAATTATTTTGAATCAGCCTAAAAGGGCATTGATGTTTGCGAAGAGGGGGATTTTGCTACAACAAAGGCCGTAAAGAAAGTTTTCACGGGAAGTCTGATAGAGGGAAGTGATTCAAAGAGTTTGTGGCCAGGGTGAGAGGGGTCAGAGATGATCTTGCCCGCTCGCTTCCTGGCCCTTGCAGTGTACAGTTCATCAATGGAGGGAAGGTTGCAGCCAATAACCTTCTCTGCTGATCAGACGATTCGCTGCAGCTGTCGTGCTTGGTGGCTGAGCCAAACCAGACCATGATGGAGAAGGTGAGAACAGACTCTACGATGGCCGTGTAGAATTGGACCATCATTACCTGTGGCAGATTGTGATTCCTCAGCTGCCACAGGAAGTACATCCTCTGTTGTGCCTTTTTGACTGTGGAGTCAATGGAAGCCACAAACTTAAGGTCCCTGGAGATGATGGTTCCCATGAATTTAAAAGACTACACAGATGTGACTGTGGTGTTGTTGATGGTGAGGGGGATGAGAGGAGGGGGAGCTCTCGTAAAGGCTACAATCAATTCCACTGTCTTAAGAGCATTGAGTTCCAGGTTGTTGCGACGGCACCAGGACGCCAGCTGTGACACTTCCTGTCTGTAGGCAGATTCCTCCCCATCCTGGATCAGTCCAATCAGGGTTGTGTCGTCGGCAAACTTAAGAAGCTTGACAGAGGTGTCTGTGGAGGTGCAGTCGTTGGCGTAGAGAGAGTAGTGGAGAGGAGATTCAAGATTCAAGTTTCAAGAGAGTTTATTGTCATGTGTCCCTGATAGGACAATGAAATTCTTGCTTTGTTTCAGCACAACAGAACATAGTAGGCATGACTACAGAACAGATCAGTGTGTCCATATACCATTATATAAATATATACACATATGAATAAATAAACTGATAAAGTGCAAATAACAGATAATGAGCTATTTTACTTCGGAGTCACGTGAGTGACTACGTGAAGAAGGGCCGTCCGTCTGCGTGCGCGTCATTACGTCTGAACGCAACGCGCGCGACGGACTGGCAGAGGCACTGTGTCCTCCCAGCCCGTCGGGATGGGCAGGTAAGCAAGTTGAATTACTTACCTGCGTTCTTTCGGGCTTGAAGCTTTTTGTAGTTTCAGGGCCCAGATGTCGAGGAGACGATCCGCGGGGAAGTTGGCTGCCGAAGACCGCAGCATTTCCAGTAGCGGGCGACGGTCTTGTTTCCCAACATTAGCGCTGGCAGAACCGGCAGGAGACTTCGGGAGGAGGAGGAGCTCCGTTGGTGGTCCCGGGGGACGTAAACCACCCGCAAGTCTGACAAACCCGTTGACTCAGATGAGTCCGGGGAAGAGGGATACCCTCCCTCAACGGAGAGCGTCTGAAGACGACTCTCCCACATGGGGCAACTTTTGGAGAAGTTGCTCCAACAATGACCTGCTCCAAAAGAGGGAGCTGTGTCAGCCCGGGGCCTACAGCAGTGCCGGGAGCCTCGCACATGGGGCAGCCCAATGTCTTCCCCATTGGAGGGGGAAGTACATATGGAAGAAACCACTCTGAATCAGAGTTCAAAAGCGGGGGGGGGGACCTTCCCAGGGACAAACAGAAGAAAGGAAGTAAGTAAGTAAGTTTTACTTATATAGCACTGTTTAAGTTAACTCGCATTGACACCAAAGTGCTTTACATAAAATGAATAATAAGCTTCCATACAAACAAAAGAAAATAAGTACTTCTGCAATCATCCAGGTTCCACTGGGTGCTTCGCTGGATGGAGATCTAGCAAATGTCTCCTGCTCTGAGGAGAGGAACATTCACGGTCAGTTTCAGTCTGACCCAAAGCAAGAATCTCATTTAGGTCCGCTGGAGGGGCCATGTCAGCGCAGGTATCCTCAGGGGCCTGCGGCAGCACATGTTTTCAGGGCTGCCTACAAATCTCACTCTCAGTGGAGGGGAGTGTGAGTGATCAGTAGGTAACTGATCTCGAATTTAAAGTATGAACACACTGAAGCACATGCATATGGCCTCAAGAGCCAGCAGTTGGCAGAATATCCGCACGCTACAAATGCCGGCAAGGGAACAGCGCTATCAGGGTGACTTTGGAGAAACCAGCCGCCGAATCCTCTCTTCAGGTAAGACCAGAAGAAGGAAGCAAAAGCTGTCGGACCAATCAAGGTACTAATGACAAGCAAAACTTCATCAGTAGGCGACAACACACCCCACACCTCCATAGGGGGTAAGCGGTTCACTGAAGCCGGTGGTAGCTTGAAAGCTGGGCACGGAAATATGATCAGTCGTCTTTCAAGGCAGACTCAGAATTATGGCCAGAATTGTCCTACAAGGCAGGCTCAATATGATGAGTTTTTCAGACCAACATGGAATCTACTCTCCCTACCAGTCCTACTCCCAATCAAGGAGAGAAAAGGAACCCGCATCAGGGACCTTTGGGCTTACCACAAGACCACCGGTAGCCATGGAGGTAGGTGGGTCTGGGTTTACTGAAACAAGGGATTGTGGACCAGTTACATGTTGGTAATTCTGCTCTTGTGTTTTTGTTCAAAATGACAATAACATGAATTTCAGATCTGTTTTAAAAAAACAGATAATAACATGTGATTATGTTTACTGCACAACATACATAGGTTCCAAGCAGACTTGGAACTCGGACCGGAGTTGTCTTCAAGACAGGCCCAGTATTATGGGCAGGATTGCCTTTCAGGACAGGTGACAGATGGAGGATGTCACTTCATCCAGGTTTAACTCATTTGTGCAGTACAGACTTTCAGAACAGCAAATTTTGTTACGGTCTAACAACTGTTTTATAGGAGCTTCCTATAAAATGGTCACATGGCATGCATCAACCTCAAAGATGCATACTATTCGGTGTCTATTCACTAAGAACAGGAGATATTTGAAGTTTAACTGGATGGCATGGCTCTGCCAAATGGGTTGACATCAGCTCCTAGACTATTGACAAAACTACGGAAACCAATTCTGGGTCTACAAAGGTCTCAGAACCACATAGTAATGGCATATTTGGAGGACATTTTTCATTTTGGAGTCACCAAGAATTGGCAGAAGCATCAGTCAAAGCAAACCAAAACCCTGTTTGAAAGACTTGGTTACCTCATCCATCCAGTTAAATCAAAATTGACACCTACAAGGGTAATTGATTACCTAGAATTTACTATCAAAAACAGTAAATATGTTGGGAACTTTGCCTAGGGGCAAACAACAATATTTAATTAAGCCTGCTATGACCTGATAGTCAAATACTAGCCATCTTTCAGGCAAACAGCAAGTGTAATTGTCAAATAGTAGCTGCATTTCCAGCAGTACGTCACGGGCCTTTGCATTACCAGAATTTACAGCGAGCAAAGGAACGAACACTATATTCCATGCAGGCCAAATTGGCAAAACTATGGATTGCCAGCAGAGGCCATTGTTGATAACTATGGTGGATAACGAACGTGAGACAGTTCAAGGGAAATTTTGCTCGAAAGCGGCTAAGGATGGGGAGCCACAAACACAGTCTAGAGCTGTGGGGGCAGATGGAATGAGCAGGAGTCTGTAATTCCCCAATACATGGAATCAATTACCCAGAATTGTTGGGGGCACAATATGGACTCAAGGTTTTGGAGCAATATATAACCAGTGCTTGTTCAAATTCAGATTGATAACACCACTGCGGTGGCATATATCCATTAACAGGGGTGGTGGAAAATCTGTATCTTACGACAGATTGTCGAACCTCATTTGGCACTGGTGTATCGAGAGGAATATTTGGGTAACAGCGGTCTATCTACGAGGTAGATATAACACGGTGACAGATGCTGGATCACGAATGTTTAATAACAACACAGAATGGATGTTGAATCAGGCAGTATTTAACGAAATAACTACACGATTTGGCATACCAGACATTGATCTGTTTGCATCTAGACTAAACCATCAGTTACCCAGATATGTGTCCTGCGTGCTGGATCCAGGAGCAAAGGCAGTGGATGCTTTCTCCCTCAATTGGGGAAGAATGTTTATGTATGCTTTCCGCCAATTTGTCTCACAAACCGATGCTTGATCAAAATCAAGCAAGACTAAGCCACAGGCATATTGGAAGTGCCAGATTGGCCTACTCAAGCCTGGTTCCCAAAAAATTTTGGGAACTATAGTCCAGCCAGTTATGGCTGTACCCAAGAGCAGGGACCTCCTAGTGAACCCAGTTACAGGGAGTAATCATCCACTACACGAACGTATTAACTTGTTTGTCTGCAGATTCTGAGGAGGCCATTTCAAGGCATAGGACTGTCCGAACAAATACAACACAGTTCGGATAACGAATGTCTTGGAATTCCTATCAACTCCGTACTATAACTATAAACAAAGTTATAGTACAATCTATAGTGCCAGAGGCGCACTCTCCTCCAATCTGATACTGCAAGCAGGGCACGGGTCGATAGGAATGCACCCCTTTACAACAAAATTCAGAAAGGGAATTGACAATTTAATACCTCCAAGGCCAAGGTACACGGACACATGGGATGTGAGCGTGGTACTAACCCTACTTTGACAGTGGGGTCTGCCTATAACTAACCCTGAAGGTGGTATGCTGACAAAGAGTCCAGACACTGCAAAAGCTACGGTTGGACTACATGACCACCAATATGAACAACATAACATTCGTAATCAGGAACCTGATAAAACAGAGCAGGCCAGGAATGCCAGGGATGGAGATCCAGTTCTTGGCATATCCAGAGGACCAACGGTTGTGTGTGTGTGTGGTAACATACTAACACCACTATCTGGGAGATACGGAGAACCTCAGAGGCTCAGAACAATCGGTCTTCATCAGCCATAAAAAACCACACCAGAAGGTGTCAACTCAAACCATCTCCAGATGGTCAAAGGAGGTAATGACGGTCGCAGGAGTGAAGATATATATGGTTAAATCTCACTCCACCGGGTCTGCATCTACGTCGGCAGCAAGAGCTATGGACGTGCCCCTTGACGACATCCTAGTGGCTGCAGAATGGACGAATGAAATAACGGTCCACCGGTTTTATAACAAACCCATAACCGGACTGGGGATGTTTGCACGTACCATTTTAAGTTCTGTCCCTTAGTTTCCCCCCAAGGTTGGGAGGGGCAACTATTTTTTTTTTAACTTTTCTTTCATTTAAAGCAACAGTGTCTTTACTTAACTACGTAATGTCTGAATGCTTTTAATGATTACACGCATCCATGGTCAATCCATTCAGTGTGTGACGCCTGGATTCGTAACCGGCGTAAAATCACAGAGCTTTGAAATCTTCACGTAGTCACTCACGTGACTCCGAAGTAAAATAGTAAGATTAAACGAGAACTTAACAGTTTGAAATTTGATCTTGATTTTATGAGGAGTTACGATAAGCGATTACGTGCCCACCGCTCCCACCCTCATACTATCAAGGTCATATGGAAGTTCTAGTTTCTTCACAATCTTATTATTCTCAGGTCTTCTTTTTATCTGTGATTTAACACCGCTGCTTTGAAGATTGACGCGCACGCAGACGGACGGCCCTTCTTCACGTAATCGCTCATCGTAACTCCTCATAAAATCAAGATCAAACTTCAAACTGGTAAGTTCTCGTTTAATCTTACTATTAATGTTCAGAGTTTTGTCCGAGCCAAGTTTAATAACCTGATGGCTGTGGGGAAGTAGCTATTCCTGAACCTGGTTGTTGCAGTCTTCAGGCTCCTGTACCTTCTACCTGAAGGTAGTGGAGAGATGAGTGTGTGGCCAGGATGGTGTGGGTCCTTGATGATACTGCCAGCATTTTTGAGGCAGCGACTGCGATAGATCCCCTCGATGGAAGGGAGGTCAGAGCCGATGATGGACTGGGCAGTGTTTACTACTTTTTGTAGTCTTTTCCTCTCCAGGGCGCTCAAGTTGCTGAACCAAGCCACGATGCAGCCGGTCAGCATGCTCTCTACTTTGCACCTGTTTCTGGTGTCCAAGTGGTCCAGAGCGCAGTGGAGGGCCAGCGAGATCACATCCACCGTTGATCTGTTGTGGCGGTAAGCAAACTGCAGTGGGTCCAGGTTTTTGTTGAGGTAGGAGTTGATTTGTGCCATGATCAACCTCTCAAAGCACTTCACCACCACAGGCGTTAGTGCCACTGGTCGATAGTCATTGAGGCACGTCACCTTACTCTTCTTGGGCACTGGTATAATTGATGCCCTTTTAAAGCAGGTGGGGACCTCAGACCTCAGAAGTGAGAGGTTGAAAATGTCCGTAAAAACTCCAGCCAGTTGGTCCGCACAGGTTTTTAGAACACGACCGGGTATACCATCAGGTCCAGGCGCTTTTCGAGGGTTTACCCTTCTGAAGGATTTCCTGACGTCGGCCTCTGTGACTGAGACTGAAATACCATCACAGCGAATGGGGGCTTGGGAAAGCACATCAGTATTCTCCCTATCAAAGCGTGCGTAAAACGCATTGAGCTCATCGGGGAGTGATGTTTCGCCGACATTCGAGCTGCCTCCTGGTTTCGCCTTGTAGGAGGTGATTGCATTCAGGCCCCGCCACAGCTGCCGAACATCTGTCTCATCCTCCAGTTTGGAGCAGAAGTCCCTTTTGGCCTTTTTGATGGCCTTACCAAGGTCGTATCTGAATTTCTTGTAGACCACTGTATCATCAGACATGAATGCCCGGTGTCTGGTCTTCACAAGAGTGCGGATCTCAAAGTTCATCCAAGGTTTCTGATTGGGATGTTTTTGTAGGGATGCATTTCTTGGTGAAGTCTGTAACGACTGTGGCGTATTCGTTCAAGTCCGTTGCCGAGTCCTTGAACATTGCCCAGTCTACAGACTCCAAACAGTCCTGTAATTGTTCCTCTGCCCCCCCCCCCCCCCCCCCCGACCAGCTCTGTACTGTCCTCACCTCTGGGGGTGCGCTCTTTAATGGCTGCCTGTAGGCAGGAAGAAGCAGCACCACGGTATGGTCGGATTTACCAAAGTGAGGGCGAGGGATAGAGCGGTAGGCATTCTTGATGGTGGTGTAGCAGTGGTCGAGGGTGTTTGGTCCTCTGGTGCAGCAGGAGACATGTTGGTGGGAGTTAGGGAGTGATTTCTGGAGGTTTGCCTTATTGAAGTCCCCAGCAATGGTGGTAAATGCCTCGGGGTAAGACGTCTGGTGTTTGTTGACCACGGCGTGCAGCTCTTCCAGTGTCAGACGGACGTCTGCCTGGGGTGGGATGTAGACCGCGGTCAGGATGATGGAGGTGAATTCCCTTGGGAGGTAGAAGGGACGGCACTTCACCGCCCGATGTTCCAGGTATGGAGAGCAGGAGTTGGACAGGACTGCCACGTCTGAACACCACGCAGAGTTGACCATGAGGCAGACGCCCCCTCCTCTCCCTTTCCCAGATACCAGTGTACGGTCCATACGGTGGATGGAGAACCCTTCAGGCTGGACCGCTGAGTCTGGGGAGCTGGGGGTGTGCCATGTCGCTGTGAAACAGAACACAGAGCATTCCCTCAGCTCCCTTTGATAAAGCAGCCTTGCCCTTAAGTCCTCCACTTTATTTTCAAGGACTGTACGTTGGCCAGTAGGATAGTAGGGAGAGGGGGCCGAAGTCCCCTGCGCTTCAGTGTGACCTGAAGTCCTGCCCGTCGGCCACGTTTCCGGACACAATGGAGGCCTCCCCTTTGTTTCCAGGTACTGTGCTTACTGTACCTGCTGTTTCTGCGAACCTGCGCTGGGGATTCCCTCACAGACGGCAGCTCCAGCTCCGTAATGAACGGGGGTTCCCTCAAAGTCAGCTGCTCCAGCTCCGTTGTTCCTGGAAGATCCAGCTCGTCGGCTCTGGAGGTCATCCCGGAGTTTCCAGGTACCGTCGGGTCGGGAGTTTTACAGCCAGCGGGGAAAGTTTAAAGTCCGGGGCTCCCGCAGCTGCGGTAGATCGCGAAATTGCCAGAGCCTTCAGGTGCCCAAGCAGCTTATCCGAAACGGCACCGATTTCTGCCGTTTCCATGATCCAAGTGAGTTGATGGAAGTTGTAGGTAAACCTTTTATGTTCTGGTGCTCCGCAAAAGTCGCCGCAGGCAGGCGTCATCTTGGGTTGGCATCTTTGTACGCAGCCTTGTGGTGCTCCTCTTCTGAGTGTTTGGGGGTCCGAGATGTGCTTTCCCAGCCTCACATGCTGCTTCCTGTCTGTCAGGAAGCTGGTGATCCATCGACAGAGGGGTTCTGGCACAGTCAACTCGGAAAGTTTGGAGTGTAGTAGCTCTGGCACAATGGTGTTGAATGTAGGGCTGAAATCAACAAACAGAATTCTCGCATAGGTCCCCTGGCAGTCTAGGTGCTGTAGGATGAAGTGCAGGCCCAGGTTGACTGCATCATCCCACAGATCTATTGGCCTGATATGCAAACTGCAGAGGGTCCAGTTTGTGATATTTTTCAGCTTGGCCAGCAGAAGCCTTTCGAGTGTCTTCATGACTACAGAGGTCACTGCGATAGGCCTGCAGTCATTAAGACAAGTAATCCTTGCCTTTTTGGGTACAGGGACAATAGTGGAGACTTTGAAGCAGGCAGGGACAGTGCATGTTTACAGGGACTGTTTAAAAATGTCTGTATAGACCGGTTTGGCACAGAGCTTAAGAGTGGAAGGGGAAACGTTGTCAGGTCCTGGAGATAATGTTTTGAGGAAGGAACCCTTCTTCAGACGTTTCTTGAGTGTGTTCTACACACAATTCCAGCATCTGCAGTTCCTTGTTCCACTAAAGTTATTTCTACTCGGTATTGTAAGGAAATATTCTTTTTTTTTTAACATTTTCAATGTAGCTGACCTCTCCTGGTGTTAAATATTAAGAAATACAAATTAAGCAAATAAATGGTGGAACTGAATCATACTGGAGGTATAGTTTCATATTGATGGCTGAAATTTGTCTTCAATGGTATCTCAGTGTTGGGTGGTATCTATTTCACATCTCTGTTAAAGTCTGTTATCTAGAATGGTTCCAACTCCTTCTATAATTAATGTTATGGGAATTAAGGGAATCGGAGAATATGGGGTGAATGCAGAAAAGTGGTGCTGAGGTAAAACATCAGCTGTAATCTTATTGAAAAGCAATGCAGGCATGTGGGTTGAATAACTTTCTGTTGCTTATATATATTTTATTTTTATGTTCAAATGTTTTTACTTTCTGGATTGGCACATCCTGAAAACAGGCAAGGCTAAATAACAATGTAATAAAAAAGAATTACAGATGATGGTTTAAATCAAAAATAGACACAACGTGCTGGAGCAACTCAGCAGATCAGGCAGCATCTTTGGAGAAAATAGGTAGGTGATATTTTGGGACCCTTCTTCAGCCTGATTGTAGTAGGGAGAGTGGCGGAAAAACTGCAAGCAAATAAGAAACAGCACAAATCGGGCTGGCAACAGATTACCTCAGGTGAGGTTCCCTGATAGGCTGACTGTTGGCTAGATACGTGTGTGAGCCCAAGAGGGATATATAATTACGCTGTGGAATTACCGACTTTCAGTGAAGGAAAGTAGGGGAGGGGGGTGGGGAATTGCGAGGGTAAAAGGAAGGCAAAGGTGAGGGAGGTGATTGTAGAAGTTACTAAAATTGGACAATTCAGTGTTCATACCGCTGGGTTGTAAGCTACCCAAGCAAAATATGAAGGTGGATGCAAATGCTGGAGAAACTCAGCGGGTAAGGCAGCATCTATGGAGAGAAGGAATAGGTGACATTTCAGGTCGAGACCCTTCTTCAGACTGATGTCGGGCTGGGGTGGGTAAAAGAAAGGAAGAGACGGAGACAGTAGGCTGTGGGGGAGCTGGAAAGGGGGAGGGGAAGGAGGGAGAAAGCAAGGACTGTCTGAAATTAGAGATGCTGTTCCTCCAATTTACGCGTGGTCTCATTCTGGCAACGGAGGAGGCCCAGAACAGAAAGTTCAGTATGGGAGTTAAAGATTTTTCGTAACCTGAATATCTAGTAGGCCTTGACAGACTGAGCGCAAATGTTCAGCGAAACTTTTGCCGAGTCTGCGCTTGGTCTCATCGATGCACAGGGACCCACATTGGGCACACCAGATGCAGTAGATGTGTTAGAGGAGGTGCATCTGGAAGGGCTACTGCATCCCTGGATGTAGAGGAGGAAGGAGGTATAAGGGCAGGTGTCACATCTCATGCAGTTGTTGGGGAAGGAACCTGGAGAGGGGGGTGGTTTGAGTTTGAAGGGATGAGTGAACCAAGGAATTGCGGAGGAAACTGTCCTCTAAGGAAGGTGGAAAGGGGTGGAGATGAGAAGATGTAATTAGTGGTGGGATCACATTGGAGGTTACGGAAATGCCAGAGGATAATGCGTTGGACGCGGAGGCTGATGGGGTGAACGGTTAAGACCAGGGAACTCATTCATTGTGGTGTCTGGGGGGAGGGAAAGCGAGAGCAGAACTAAGGGACACAGAGGAGACGTGTACAACAATTAGACATTTGAACAAGGGGAGGATAAGGATAAGACAAAAGTTCTCTTAAATATGTTTGAACAACACTTCAAACCGTAGACCCACCATCAGATACATTGCTACACTTTTCAAGGAATAACTCAAACTAGCGATAAATGTGTGGATGATTACCTCACAAAGACGTTTATAAGTCTCTCATCAGAAGGGATGAGAAGTTGACCTTAAAGAGTGATTTTTGCCCCACACCCACTCTTGAAGAAAATACTCCCTCATTAGCTGGATCAAAGGTGTTCCCCAAACTGGAGGGGTGGGAGATTGCAACCTTTGCGTGGTCCACGTGCACAAACAAATAGATGTAGTTTTTCATGCCACTTGATCTACAACTTTAGGCTGTGCACGTTATATGCAAGAGAAAGAAGACCAAACTGGATATCAGGAATGAATATTGGAATATCAGGATCGACGAAGAGTTATCTATGTGTAGGAAGGAACTGCAGATGCTGGTTTAAAATGAAGGTAGACACAAAATGCTGGAGTAACTCAGCGGGACAGGCAGCATCTCTGGAGAGAAGGAATTGGCGACGTTTTGGGTCGATTGATGTCAGGGCAGTGGGCGGGACAAAAATAGAATGTAGTCGACGACAGTAAGACTGGTGTGAGAATTGGGAAGGGGGAGGGTGTGGAGAGAGAGGGAAAGCAAGGGCTATTTGAAGTTAGAGAAGGCAATGTTCATGCTGCTGGGATATAAGCTACCCAACCGACATATGAGGTGCAGTTCCTCCAATTTGCACTGAGCCTCACTCTGACAATGGAGCAGGCCCAGGACAGAAAGGTCAGATTGGGAATGGGAGGGGGGTTGAAATGCTGAGCAACCAGGAGATCAGGTAGGTTAAGGCGGACTGAACGGAGGTGTTCAGCGACATGATCTAAATGGTGTCAAGTTGGAACAAGGCGAAGTACAATGGGATCTGGTGGTCCTTGTTCATCAGTCAATGAAAGTAAGCATGCAGGTACAGCAGGCAGTGAAGAAAGTGAATGGCATGTTGGCCGTCATAACAAGAAGAGTTGAGTATAGAAGCAAAGAGGTCCTTCTGCAGTTCTACAAGGCCCTAGTGAGACCACACCTGGAGTATTGTGTGCAGGTTTGGTCTCCAAATTTGACGAAGGACATTCTTGCTATTGTGGGAGTGCAGCGTAGGTTCACAAGGTTAATTTCCAGGATGGCGGGACTGTCATATGCTGAGAGAATGGAGCGGCTGGGCTTGTACAATCTGGAGTTTAGAAAGATGAGAGGGGATCTTATTAAAACATATTAGATTATTAAGTGTTTGGACACGCTGGAAGCAGGAAACATGTTCCCGATGTTGGGAGAGTCCAGAACCAGGGGGCACAGTTCAAGAATAAAGGATAAGCCATTTAGAACGGAAATGAGGAAATACTTTTTCACACAGAGAGTTGTGAGTGTGGAATTCTCTGCCTCTGGATACTTTCAAGAGTGAGCTAGATAGGGCTCTTAAAGATAGCGGAGTCAGGGGATATGGGGAGAAGGCAGTAACGGGGTACTGATTGTGGATGATCAGCCATGATCATATTGAACGGCGGTGCTGGCTAGAAGGGCCAAATGGCCTATTCCTGCACCGATTGTCTATTGTCTACTGATCGCCGAGCCTGTGCTTGGTCTTGCCGATGTACAGAAGTTGGCACCTGGAACAGCGGATACAATAGATGAGGTTGGAGGAGGGACTATAGTTCTATTGCTTTTCCTTCACTGGCATCAGTTCATTATCCTGGAATTCTCTCCCTAACAGAATTGCAGAAATACCTACACCTCAACGACTGCAGCAGTTCAAGAAAACAGCTCACCACCACCTTCTCAACTAAATACATCGCCTAAATCAATGTATAGAAACCCCTTATTTTTTAGCACTGATCCTTATTTCTATATTCACACTTTATATTTCCAAAATGTGAGTACTGTAGCACATCTTGTATGTGTATGTGACAAATAAACTTTACTTGACTTGGAGAGGTGATGGATCTAGACTAACACCACTGAAAGTTTGGTTTAAAATTTTTCCACTACAAGTATGGAATAAATGTTTGGCAAATTGTAATCTAGCACCAGAAAAACACCAGGAATATAAATGACCACCAAAAGAGGCTGCAAGAACAGGGTGAAAAACAGGGATGAGAATTATATGCAAGAGCAAAAAACAAAGTTATGGAGGATGAAACCATGAGGGATTTGAAAAACAGGGACAGCAATATTTAGATATGTCTTTAATATCCAAACAGTGACGAAGAAAATGAAAATTATCTTTATTTTACCAATATCTAAAATAATATAACAAGGATGTAAGAAATGAAGGAAGTCAGCCACCACTGTTACACATTATCTTAGTTTTTTAATTTCTTTCAACAGGAGGAAAGTTTTGATTTCTCTCCCATAACTGAAATGCACATGGGATCCAGTCTCTCATCTGTTGAAGGAATGGTTCAGGAGGAAGATAAAGCCTAAGAAAAATAACGATCGACAATGTTGGTGTTTATCACCTTTTTAGCTGCACCGATTAAGTTTGAAGTATTTCTGGTTGTTTAAGTGAGCATTTTATGATATCCCTGTTGGAGAAGGGACGTTTTATCTCAGGCATACAAAGAACTTTTGCTTACATTTATTTTTTAGGGATTTGGAAAAGGAGGCAGTTATTGACCATTATTATTGTTACTGATCAGCATCATCTGCTAGGCCTTATTGGGACATTTAAGAGTCACCCAATTGCTATATACCTGGAGTTAAATTATAGACCATAATGCATATGGCAGATTTCCTACCCTGCAGGACATTAGTGAACTAGATGGGGTTTAATGACAGACTAGTAGTATTGTGAAACAGCTGAGTTTGTAGAATAGTGTCTAATTTAAAGGCAATAGATTTGGGTTCTCTCATAGTTAATATATAATGGTACAAATCAACCATAATATGAGGCAACGTAAAATTTTTAAGTAAGAAAAATTTAGATAGTTACTTTCCCTCATTCTGTTATGATTTATTTCCAAATTTCTGTTACTACAAGGAAATGTAAGCAGAACATGTTATGTTATCCCCATCATGCAATGGTGCATTCTGTTTTGATTTATATCAGCTCATGGGACTATTTGTCATCATATCCCAATCATATTTATTGATCTCTGACCCCCAAAAGTTTTTTTAGAAAGACAATGGAAATGGTTTTATTCATCAAAAGGCCAACTATTGCATGCTATTTAACCAACTAATAAGTGGATCACCACCGGGTTAACTTTAAAATCAATTTTTTAAAGTTTATTTGGGTTTTCTTGAATTTTATTTTGATGGAACGGTGAATATTAGTGATATCGTCAGGACGTTTACGTGGAGGAGTTATAGAGCTCTATGAAGAATCAAGGCATCCATGTTTATGAAAGAACTGTAAATTATTAGTGATTGCATTGTTTCAGTGATTGACTCATCTAATTTACAGCATTTGGGTTAGTTTGTGTCCAATGGAATAGGAGATACCATGAACACATAAGGGGTTGAGGAAAAGGATAGAAAGACTGCATGATTCACAACATCACAATCATCACCATTATTCATTGTAAAAAAAACAATATCCACTTCCCTCAGGAAGTATTGCGTCCTGCAACCCTCTGTGCCAAGCAACCAAGCAGACACTTGCATACCCATTCTTTCTGATGCTTTTGGTACTGCTTTAAAACATTTCACTCACATCTGAAACATACAAACTTTTTTTTTAATGATCTTAAACCCCTTAATAATGTTTATCCCCTCACACCATGTTTTCAACCCTACATTTCTGAAAAATCAAACTCTAAGTCCATCTAAAAACAAAATTTGGTCTTATCCATTTTCCATGTACAGCCTTTATCCAGCACATTAAATGTCAGACCAGAATTAGGCTCAATACTCCCAAAATATTGTACAGCTTAGTTTACTAGTTAACTAATATTATCTTAAAATAAACAAAGAAACCTTATCATTATTCATAAGGGCTGAATTTTAAAAGGAAATCTGAATACTGTACCCCCTTTACTGCAAAATCTTAATACGAATCTAGGAAATGACATATGGAAACCGATTTAGATTCATATTCACTGTCTGATTGTAACCATCAAATTATATTCTATTATGCTGTTACTATATAATAAAATAATTCTTCCAATTATTTGTTAATAGAGTTGTTGCTGTTCGTGGGAATGGAAATAAAAAGATATCCGGCAGAGGTTTTAATGCAGCTGAATGATGTATTTTATTTTTGGCTGTTTCAGAGAAACAATGAAAGTCCATGTGAGACTGCTTTTGAATTTAGACCAGACAGGATATGGTTGACACAGTTACTTAAATGCTGCAGACATTAGGAACAGGAGCAGGCAACTTTCTCTTTCAAACCTTTGCTCATTATATTAAGGTCATGGTTGATCTAACTTCACATTATTGTTTGTAACCATTCATCCCTTTGCTTATCAAGTATTTCTTTATGACATAAAGTGCTGGAGTAACTCAGCATGTCAGGCAGCATCTCTAAATAAGTGACGTTTTTGATCGAGACCCTTCTTCAAACAAGTCTGCCTTAATAAATATTCAGGCCTGCTGTAAGACCCAACTACTGAACACCAACATTTGGTGTAAGACGATTCATATTTGTTCCTCAGGCCTCTGAAATCTGGAGGAGTATTTATGGTTTGCTGTGGCACCAATCCAATTCCTTTTGGTTAGCCGAGGCTGCACTGGGGATTTGTGGGGCCAGTTTGTGACAGTTTGTTCAGGCTACTAGTCTGAGTATACATTTTTATGTTTGTTGTGAGCTTTCAGACTAAATTATTTCAATATTATCTATACTATAGTCATCGGGAGATAGAGGGACAGATATGTAGACAGATTATTGAAAGGTGCAAAGGCAATAAGGATGTCGTAGTGGGCGACTTTAACTTCTCCAATAATGACGACATAGTACAAAAAAGCTGAGAAGAGGCAGAATTTGTTTAGTATATCCAAGAGGGTTTCATAAAACAGTATGTGGATAGTTCAACGAGGAGAGATCATACTGATCTGTTATTGGGAAACAACCTTCTTCAGGTAATATGGGAGTATCGTATCTTCTTATTTTTTTAGATCCTTAGTGTTTGCGATACTTGAGATACTTAACTATTATTCTTTGTATTTTAAACTTTGGAAACTCTGCATTTTTGTGCTCTGTGTGAAGGCCTTTGTGCCCTATATTTGGGTTTGATTGTTTTTGTAAGCTTGTTAGTATAGTGGTTATTATCCCCGTCTGTCACGCGGTAGACCGGGGTTCAATTTCCCGACGGGGAGCCACGGGGTTCAATTCCCTGACTTTTTGCTATTGATATATGTTAAGCCTTCATGGCTACTTTTTTGATGTTTATTAATAATTGCCTCGTTATATACTTGGAACAATTAGCCACTAGGTATGTAGTGGCCATTTGGCTTGTTTTTGTGTGTCATTATTAGGGATTTTGCCATAAATGCCGTAAGTGCCCTTTCATGCTTTTTAATGATTTCAGGGAGATAATGCCTTTTTCACGATTGAGTGCCTAAATCAGCCTTTTTTGCCGTTTTAACATAACTTACAAGAACATTTACACCACCGGGGCGAAACCCGGCTGT
This sequence comes from Amblyraja radiata, assembly GCF_010909765.2. Taxonomy (NCBI): domain Eukaryota; kingdom Metazoa; phylum Chordata; class Chondrichthyes; order Rajiformes; family Rajidae; genus Amblyraja; species Amblyraja radiata. The sequence continues at coordinate 46,590,497 of NC_045962.1, read as the reverse complement.
AAGTGGGTGTTAAGTGGTGATTGGAGAGGGGTGCGTGGGAAAGGGTCCAGTCTTTGCAAATTGGAGTCATCCTTTAAGTAGGTGTGAAGTGGTTATTGGGGAGGAGTAGGTGGGGAAGGGTCCATTCTTTTTAAACTGGAGTCAAGCTTGTGAGTAGGTGTGAAGCGTTGGTTGGGGTTACCAGGGTTAAGTTTCTGTTTATCGAAACTGCAGTAGAACTCGTTCAGGTCGTTGGTCAGCTGACGATTGTCCAAGGAGCGGGGGTTTTTCCTCTTGTAGCTTGTGATTTCTTGCAAGCCCTTCCACACTGAAGAAGAGTCATTTGCTGAGAACTTGCTCCTCAACTTCTCAGAGTACCTTTCCTTGGCAGCTCTGATTCCTATTCTTAGCTTGGCCTGCCTGTAGAGGTCTGCATCCCCGCTCCTGTAGGATCTACCCCTGCAAGTGTCAAAATGCCTAAAGTCAAGTCAACACCTTGCAAAAAACTGAACGATTTGGTGAGAGTGTACGAGAGTGATATATTCTCTACAGACAACTGTGTGCTGTTTTGCAATGCATGTGAGAAAGTGGTGAATCATGAGAAAAAATATTTCATCTCCATGCATGTATAGACAGCTAAACACAAGTTGGCGGCAGAGAAACAGAAGGTAGGAAATACGCAAGCTTGTCTTCTCATAACATTTACTGCTGGCTCCAATTGCAAATCTGAGTTTTCGAGTGATCTGTGCAAAGTATTCATTGATGCTGGAATTCCACTGTGGAAATTGGAAGACAAATCTCTCAGAGGTTTTTTAGGGAAATACACAGAGGAACATATACCAAGTGAGTCATCATTACGGAAAAATTATGTCGACAGCAACTTCAACATTGTTGTGCAGAAAATTAGAGATGAAGTTGCATGTAACAAAATATGGATCTCAATAGACGAGATAACTGATGCTGTGGGGAGATTTGTTGCCAATATGGTCATTGGTACATTGGAGGCAGGTCAACCATCAAAGGAGTATGTCTTGACATCGGAAGTATTGGAGAGGTCAAAGAGCTAAACTATTGCCAGGTTGTTTACATCTTCACTTGCTGTACTATGTACTTAAAGTTCCTGGCAATGTAGGTGAAGACATACAAGGAAAATGTGAGAGGGTGATTTTAGCTAACAAAGATCTAAATACAAAACATAGCTAAAGTTCTCAAAGGTAGTTGTAATGCACAAGATATCGACATGAATGTAGAGTTTGTAGCTTGTTTCAGGTATGCACCAGTGACCTCAGCTGGGGTAGAAATAAGTTTTTCACCACTGTAGCATATTCTGTCTGACAGACGCCATAGTTTAACACCAATCAATCAATCAATCAATCAATCAATCAATCAATCAATCAATCAATCAATCAATCAATCAATCAATCAACCTTTATTGTCATCTTGCAAACAACAGTTGTACAGTGCAAAATGAAAAGACGTTTCCCAGGGGATACCGGAGCATCGCACATGAAATTTAAAACATTTCACACATAATAACACTAAAAAAACAATCCAGTCCCTGATGGAACAGTATAAATAGTTAAAAGCAGGTAAAACAACAACGTTAAAATACAGTAAAACCAATCATAAAAATGTCCGGGGCAGCTGATTTGAGTGGTCAGTGCCAGTTATTAAAGTGGCCAGTGCCAGTTATTAAAGTGTCCGTGCCAAGCCGTAGAATCAGCTGACTGTGAGTACAGAGTGACTGTTTAGCAGCCTCACAGCCTGTGGCAGGAAGCTGTTTAGCAGTCTTGTAGTCCGGGGTTTGGTGCTGCGATATCTCTTGCCTGATGGCAGGAGATCCAGGTGTATGTGGAGGGGGTGCAGTTTGTCCTTAGCAATTCTCTGAGCTTTTTTCAGACAGCGGCTCTGGAACAGTTCTTGTACCGAGGGTAGGGAGACGCCAATGATCCTCTCTGCTCCCCTCACTACCCTCTGCAGAGCCTTCCTGTCCGAGCAGTTGCAGGTGGAGTACCACGTATTTATGCAGTACGTGAGTACAGACTCCACCATACCCCTGTAGAAAGTCCTGAGGATGTTGGTGGGGAGTGAGGCCTGTTTTAGTTTCCTCAGGAAGTGCAGTCGCTGATGGGCCCGTTTGACGGTCCCAGTGGTGTTCCTGGACCAGGTGAGGCTGTCTGTAATTTGCACACCGAGGAACTTTATGCTCTCCACTCTCTCCACTGTGGTGCCACTGATGTTGAGGGGTGTATGCTTTGGCTGCGCCCATCCTGAAGTCGACAACCATCTCCTTTGTTTTGTCGACATTTAATTCTAGATTATTTTTGCCGCACCAGTCCACTAGTTGTTTTACTTCCTCCCTGTACATTGATTCGTCATCTCCGCTGATGAGTCCCACCACTGTTGTGTCATCCGCGAATTTTATGATCTTATTGTCCCTCAATCTGGCAGCACAGTCATGTGTGAGCAATGTGAACAACAGCGGGCTGAGCACACAGCCTTGAGGGGAGCCGGTGCTCAGCGTGATCGAGCCTGAAGTGTTGCCAACACGGACTGACTGCGGTCTCTCTGTCAGAAAGTCCAAGATCCAGTGACACAGGGTGGTGTTGAGGCCCAGCAGGATTAGTTTCTCCACAAGTCTCTGTGGGATGATGGTGTTAAACGCTGAGCTGAAGTCAATGTACAGGATTCTGGCGTATGTGTTTTTGTTTTCCAGATGCGTGAGTACTGTGTGCAGCGTGGTAGAGATGACATCCTCTGTAGAACGGTTGGGGCGATAGGCAAACTGGAGGGGGTCTAACGATGAGGGGAGGCTGGCAGTAATGTGGGGTTTCACCAGGCGTTCAAAACACTTCATTATTATTGGGGTCAGGGCGACAGGGCGGTAGTCATTTAGGCAGGCAACAACTGGTTTCTTCGCTATGGGGATTATTGTGGAAGTTTTGAGGCATGTGGGGACAATGGCTTGACTAAGGGAGATGTTAAAGATGTCTGTTAGCACATCTGCTAACTCCTCAGCACATTCCTTGAGCACACGTCCTGGTCCGACAGATCATTTGGAAAAAATGCTGGTAGTTATGTGCAACCAGGCAACTTTGGTCATTTAATGTAGTATACCTTTATAATGATCATTTATAACCATATTTTGGTGGTGGAAATAAATGCCTTTTTACGCCTTTTTTGTCAATAAATGCCTTTTTCCGTGCCTTTTTTTGTAATTTTATTATGCCTTTTAGACTGCCTATTTCAGAGATTTTTAGCACCTAAACATCCTGGCTCTAGTCATTAATTATGGCAAGTGTCTTTAAATTTTAGACTGCCCATTATATTGTGGGTGGGATTCATGACATATTTTTGGGCATGTTTCGAGCTAAATTTCTGGCGCAGAGCTTAGTTTTTAGTTTAGTTTCGGACCAGCATGGAGAAGGTTTACCCTTTGACCATGCAAAGTGTAACGGAGACATGAGGAGTTTTCTAATGTTTAAAGCGACAAGCTGGAGTTTGATGAAGATTATAGTAATGAGTCGGAAGAAGTTTGGATGTACTTTTATTGTTTTTCATCAACAATAAAGAATTTATTAATCAAAGGACTGTGTTTTGAAGATTTATCTCTGAAGAAGCTCTGAAGGTCTCTGACGGTGAGCTCGCATGTGTATAAAGACATTCCCCTTAACCATGCAGTCCATTTAGCGGCTAGAGGGAGTAATCTCTTGAATGATATAAAAATCTGCCGCTGCACCACAGTCTGTCCGTATTAGTGGAAATGTGTCATCCTCGATAATCGCACGGGAGCACCTCAAGCCTGCGTGCTCAGCCTCCTGCTGTACTCACTCTATACACATGACTGTGTAGCCGGACATAATGCGCACTCCATCATCAAGTTCGCCGACGACACCACTGTTGTAGGACGAATCACTGATGGTGTCAAGTCAGAGTATAGAAGTGAGATGGACCGATTGACCAAATGGTGCCAACACAATAACCAGGCTCTCAACACCAGCAAAACCAAGGAACTGATTGTGGGCTTTGGAAGGGGTAGGATAGGAAACACAATCCCGTTTATACGATGGTGGAAAGGGTCAAGAACTTCAAATTCCTGGGCGTGCATATTTCCGAAGATCTTTCCTGGTCCCAGCACACTGATGCAATTATAAAGAAAGCACATCAGCGCCTCTACTTCCTGAGAAGATTACGGAGAGAGTCGGTATGTCAAAGAGAACTCTCTCGAACTTCTACAGATGCACAGTAGAGAACATGCTGACTGGTTGCATCGTGGTTCGGCAACTTGAGCATCCAGGAGCGGAAAAGAATGCAGAAAGTTGTGACCACTACCCAGTCCATCATCGGCTCTGACCTCCCCACCATCGAAGGGATCTATCACAGTCGCTCCCTTAAAAAAGCTGCCAACATCATCAAAGACCCACACCATCCTGGCCACACACTCATCTCTCTGCTGCCATCAGGTAGAAGGTACAGGAGCCTGAAATCTGGTACATCCAGGTTCAGGAACAGCTTCTTCCCCACAGCCATCAGGTCATTAAACTCGCCATCAAACAAACTCTGAACTATAACAGCCTATTGCACTTTATCTGTTTATTTATGTGTATATATGTGGTCTATGCTATATAGACACACTGAACTGTTCTGTATTTATGCTTACAATACCCTGTTGTGCTGCAGCAAGCAAAACTTTCATGTCCTATCTGGGACACATGACAATAAACTCTCTCTTGACTTGACTTGACTTCACTGAGACATGAGAAGAATCTCAAATCCACATGTAAAAGTTAATAAAGATCAATATGGTCTGGACAGAAATGTTCAGACTCAAGGCCTAAGAGTGACACCCACTGGCACAAGAACATGAGATCAAGAATATTCCATTGTGGCTGAAGGAGACATTCTAGTATCTGTTTCAGCTACTTCACACTTAATAATTTCCAGTTTATGTGCGGGCCTGCTCTAATAGTCACACAGCATGTGAACAGGCTCTTGAGCCTGACTCATCATGCCAACACAGATCACTTTCTACGTTAATCCGGTTTTCCTGAATTTGGCCCTCATCCCTGCACACAATATTCCAAGTATGGTCTAAACACCGTCTTGTACAGCTGCAACTCTTCCACTGAATAACCCTACCTATGAAGGAAAGCAAGTGAGCTCAATACCTTCTTCACTACCCAATCCACCTGTGTCACTACTTTCAGGAAGCTATGAACTTGCATCCCGAGATCACTCTGTTCATCAACATTTCTGAGGTCCTTGCCATTTACAGTAATTCAAGTTGGGTGGTAAATAATAGACAATAGGTGCAGGAGTAGGCCATTCGGCCATTCAATGCGATCATGGCTGATCATCCCAATCAGTACCCCGTTCCTGCCTTCTTACTATATCCTCTGACTCCGCTATCTTTAAGAGCCCTATCTAGCTCTCTCTTGAAAGTATCCAGAGAACCGGCCTCCACCGCCCACTGAGGCAGAGAATTCCACAGACTCACAACTCTCTGAAAAAAAGTGTTTCCTTGTCTCCGTTCTAAATGGTTTACCCCTTATTCTTAAACTGTGTCGCTGGTTCTGGACTCCCCCAACATCGGGAACATGTTTCCTGCCTCTAGTGTATCCAAACCCTTAATAATCTTATATGTTTCAATAAGATCACCTCTCATCCTTCTAAACTCAGAAGTATACAAGCCCAGCGGCTCCATTCTCTCAGCATATGACAGTCCAGCCATCCCGGGAATTAACCTCGTAAACCTACGCTGCACTCCTTCGATAGCAAGAATGTCCTTCCTCAAATTAGGGGACGCACACAATAATCCAGGTGTGGTCTCACTAGGGCCCTATACAACTTCAGAAGGACCCCTTTGCTCCTACACTCAACTCCTCTTGTTATAAAGGCCACCATGCGATTCGCTTTCTTCACTGCCTGCTGTACCTGCATGCTTACTTTCATTGACTGATGAACAAGGACCCCCAGATCCCGTTGTACTTCCCCTTTTTCCAACTTGACACAATTTAGATAGTAATCTGCCTTCCTGTTTTTGCTACCAAATTGGATAACCTCATATTTATCCACATTAAACTGCATCTGCCATGCATCTTCCTACTCACCCAACCTGTCCAAGTCACCCTGCATTCTCATAGCATCCTCCTCACAGTTCACACTGCCACCCAGCTTTGTGTCTTCAGCAAATTTGCTGATGCTACTTTGAATCTCTTCATCTAAATCATTGATGTATATTGTAAATAGCTGTGGTCCCAGCACCAAGCCTTGCGGTACCCCATTAGTCACTGCTTGCCATTCTGAAAGGGACCCGTTAATCCCTACTCTTTGTTTCCTGTCTGCCAACCAATTTTCTATCCATGTCAGCACTCTACCCCCAATACCATGTGCTCTAATTTTGCACACTAATCTCCCATGTGGGACCTTATCCAATGCTTTCTGAAAGCCCAGGTACACTACATCCACTGGCTCTTTGTCCATTTTCCTAGTTACATCCTCAAAAAATTCCAGAAGATTAGTCAAGCATGATTTCCCCTTTGTAAATCCATGGTGACTTGGAACGATCCTGTTACTGCTATCCAAATGTGCCGCTATTTCATCTTTTATAATTGACTTCAGCATTTTTCCCAACACCAATGTCAGGCTAACTGGTCTATAATTCCCTGTTTTCTCTCTCCCGCCTTTCTTAAAAAGTGTGATAACATTACCTACCCACCAATCCACAGGAACTGTTCCTGAATATATCGAACATTGGAAATTTATCACCAATGCGTCCTCAATTTTGAGAGCCACTTCCTTAAGTACCCTGGGATGCAGACCATCAGGCCCTGGGGATTTATCAGCCTTCAGTCCCATCAGTCTACCCAACACCATTTCCTGCCTAATGTGGAGTTCCTTCAGTTCCTCAGTCACCCCAGATCCTCTGGCCACTACTATATGAGGAAGATTGTTTGTGTCCTCCTTAGTGTAGACGGATCCAAAGTACTTGTTCAACTCATCTCCAATTCCTTGTTCCCCATAATAAATTCACTTTTTTCAGTCTTCAAGGGTCCAACCTTGGTCTTAACTAATTTTTTCCTCTTCACATACCTAAAGAAGCTTTTACTATCCTCCTATATTCTTGGCTAGCTTACCTTCATACCTCATCTTTTCTCCCCGTATTGCCTTTTTAGTTATCTTCTGTTGCTCTTTAAACATTACTCAATCTTCTTGCTTCACGCTCATCTTTGCTACGTTGTACTTCTTCTCTTTTATTTTTATACTGTCCATGACGTCCCTTGTCAGCCACGGTTGCCCCTTACTCCCCTTGGAATCTTTCTTCCTCTTTGGAATTAACTGATCCTGCACCTTTTGTATTATTCACAGAAATTTGTTGTTTTCTTGTCCTGTTTTAGTTAGTTAATTTGAGTTATTAGGTTGTGTATGTGTGGGGGGGGGGGGGGGGAGGGGGGAGGGGGGAGGGGGGGGGGGGGTGGGAGGAACTTGTTTTAGTCTCTTCCTTCGGAGGGGTGCGACTCTTCTTGTCATATCCCCCGTCTCTGTCTCCGTCTGCGCTGAGGCCTACTGGCAGAGCTGGCGGCCTCCAACTGGGACCGACCTCGAGGCTCCGGAGGCAGAGCCAGCCAGGACTTACCAGCGCGAGGCTGACCGACTTCGGGGCTGAGGCGGCGGCGGCCCGACTTGGAGCTGAGGCGGCGTTCCGGCGTTCGGCGGCGGCCCAACTCGGAGCTGAGGCTGCGTTCCGGCATTCGGCGGCGGCCCGACTCGGAGCTGAGGCTGTGTTCCGGCGGCGGCCCGACTCTGGGCTGAGGCGGCGGCGGCCTGACTCGGAGCTGAGGTGGCGGCGGCCCGACTCGAGGTTGAGGCGGCGGCAGCCCGACTCGGGGCTGAGGCGGCGGCGGCTCGACTCGGAGCTGATGCGGCGGCGGCTCAACTCGGATCTGAGGCGGCGGCGACCCGACTTCGGAGGTTCAGCCGCGGGCCAGTGGACGACATCGTCGGGAGCTCGCAGGTCACAGGTTGGTGACCTATTTTTCCGGAGCTCCCGCAACAGCTTCGTCCGCTGGACTGGAGGGTGGCAGCTTCGACCATCCCGGGCCGCGGAGTTTGAACCGGCCCGTTCACGGAGCACGGTTGAGCCGCGGCACTTACTTACCATCACCCGGTGGGGTCACAACATCGGAGGCCTGGATCGCCTCAGTGCAGAGGGAGAGCAAGGAGGGAAGGGACAAAGACTTTAAGACTTTTGCCTTCCATCACAGTGAGGAGGTGTCTGGTGAACTCACTGTGGTGGATGTTAAATTTGTGTTTATTGCGTGTTTTGTTATTTTATTATATGTATGACTGCAAGGCAACAAAATTTCGTTCAGACCGAAAGGTCTGAATGACAATAAAGGATACTTTGACTTTGAATACTTGCCATTGTTGTTCCACTGTCATTCCTGCTAGGTTATCTTTCCAGTCAACTTTGGCCAGCTCCTCCCTCATGGCTCCATAGTCCCCTTTGTTCAACTGTAACACTGACACCTTTGATTTACCCTTCTCCCTCTCCAATTGTAAATTAAACTTGAGCATATTAGATCTATAGTTAGGGGGTCAGACAGGCGATTCTGTGGACGCAGTCGGGAGACCCGGATGGTAGTTTGCCTCCCTGGTGCTAGGGTCTGGGATGTGTCTGAACGTGTCCAAGATATCCTGAAATGGGAGGGAGAGGAGCCCGAGGTCGTGGGGCATATAGGTACCAATGACATATCTAGAAAAAGAGAAGAGGTCCTGAAAGGAGAATTTAGGGAGTTAGGAGGGGAGTTAAAGAGAAGGACCGCAAAGGTAACAATCTCGGGATTACTGCCTGTGCCACGCGACAGTGAGAGTAGGAATGGAGCAAGGTGGAGGATAAATGCATGGCTGAAGGACTGTGGCAGAGGGCAGGGATTCAAATTTCTGGATCATTGGGACCTCTTTTGTGGAAGGTGCGACCTGTACAAAAAGGATGGGTTGCACTTGAACCCGAGGGGGACCAATATCCTGGCGGGGAGATTTGCAAAGGCTACTGGGGAGACTTTAAACTAGAATGGTTGGGGGGAGGGACTCAAATAGAGAAAGCTAGTAGACAGTGTGTGAGAGAAGGAAAACACTCAGACCCAACATGTAGGGGGGAAAGAAGAAAACAATAATAAACAGAGAATAAGAGGTGGTGGGGTTCTTAAATGGGTGAGCAGAGAGACAGAGGGGTGTAAAATGGGGGTGGAAGCAATAGGTAGCAAGATGAAAAGTAAAAGTGGCAGGCAGACAAATCCAGGGCAAAAATCAAAAAGGGCCACTTTTCAACATAATTGTAAAAGGGGTAAGAGCGTTGTAAAAACAAGTCTTGTTGTGCGTGCCCCCTTGGGCAAGAGTGACCATAATATGGTTGAGTTCTTCATTAGGATGGAGAGTGACATTGTTAATTCAGAAACAATGGTTCTGAACTTAAAGAAAGGTAACTTTGAGGGTATGAGACGTGAATTGGCCAAGATTGACTGGCAATTAATTCTAAAAGGGTTGACGGTGGATATGCAATGGAAGGCATATAAAGACTGCATGGATGAACTACAAAAATTGTTCATCCCAGTTTGGCAAAAGAATAAATCAGGGAAGGTAGTGCATCCGTGGATAACAAGGGAAATCAGGGATAGTATCAAAGCAAAAGATGAAGCGTACAAATTAGCCAGAAAAAGCAGCATACCAGAGGACTGGGAGAAATTCAGAGACCAGCAGAGGAGGACAAAGGGCTTAATTAGGAAAGGGAAAATAGATTATGAAAAAAAACTGGCAGGGAACATAAAAACTGACTGCAAAAGTTTTTATAGATATGTGAAGAGAAAGAGATTCGTTAAAACAAATGTAGGTCCCTTGCAGTCAGAAACAGGTGAATTGATCATGGAGAACAAGGATATGGCGGACCAATTGAATAACTACTTTGGTTCCGTCTTCACGAAGGAAGACATAAATAATCTGCCGGTAATAGCAGGGGACCGCGGGTCAAAGGAGATGGAGGAACTGAGTGAAATCCAGGTTAGTCGGGAAGTGGTGTTGGGTAAATTGAATGGATTAAAGGCCGATAAATCCCCAGGGCCAGATAGGCTGCATCCCAGAGTACTTAAGGAAGTAGCTCCAGAAATAGTGGATACATTAGTGATAATTTTTCAAAACTCTTTAGATTCTGGAGTAGTTCCTGAGGATTGGAGGGTAGCTAACGTAACCCCACTTTTTAAGAAGGGAGGGAGAGAGAAAACGGGGAATTACAGACCAGTTAGTCTAACATCGGTAGTGGGGAAACTGCTAGAGTCAGTTATTAAAGATGGGATAGCAGCACATTTGGAAAGTGGTGAAATCATTGGACAAAGTCAGCATGAATTTACGAAAGGTAAATCATGTCTTACGAATCTTATAGAATTTTTCGAGGATGTAACTAGTAGAGTGGATAGGGGTGAACCAGTGGATGTGTTGTATCTGGACTTTCAGAAGGCTTTCGACAAGGTCCCACATAAGAGATTAGTATACAAACTTAAAGCACACGGTATTGGGGGTTCAGTATTGATGTGGATAGAGAACTGGCTGGCAAACAGGAAGCAAAGAGTAGGAGTAAACGGGTCCTTTTCACAATGGCAGGCAGTGACTAGTGGGGTACCGCAAGGCTCAGTGCTGGGACCCCAGCCATTTACAATATATATTAATGATCTGGATGAGGGAATTGAAGGCAACATCTCCAAGTTTGCGGATGACACTAAGCTGGGGGGCAGTGTTAGCTGTGAGGAGGATGCTAGGAGACTGCAAGGTGACTTGGATAGGCTGGGTGAGTGGGCAAATGTTTGGCAGATGCAGTATAATGTGGATAAATGTAAGGTTATCCACTTTGGTGGCAAAAACAGGAAAGCAGACTATTATCTAAATGGTGGCCGATTAGGAAGAGGAGAGATGCAACGAGACCTGGGTATCATGGTACACCAGTCATTGAAAGTAGGCATGCAGGTGCAGCAGGCAGTGAAGAAAGCGAATGGTATGTTAGCTTTCATAGCAAAAGGATTTGAGTATAGGAGCAGGGAGGTTCTACTGCAGTTGTACAGGGTCTTGGTGAGACCACACCTGGAGTATTGCGTACAGTTTTGGTCTCGAAATCTGAGGAAGGACATTATTGCCATAGAGGGAGTGCAGAGAAGGTTCACCAGACTGATTCCTGGGATGTCAGGACTTTCATATGAAGAAAGACTGGATAGACTCGGCTTATACTCGCTAGAATTTAAGAGATTGAAGGGGGATCTTATAGAAACTTACAAAATTCTTAAGGGGTTGGACAGGCTAGATGCAGGAAGATTGTTCCCGATGTTGGGGAAGTCCAGGACAAGGGGTCACAGCTTAAGGATAAGGGGGAAATCCTTTAAGACCGAGATGAGAAAAACATTTTTCACACAGAGAGTGGTGAATCTCTGGAACTCTCTGCCACAGAGGGTAGTTGAGGGCAGTTCATTGGCTATATTTAAGAGGGAGTTAGATGTGGCCCTTGTGGCTAAAGAGATCAGGGGGTATGGAGAGAAGGCAGGTACGGGATACTGAGTTGGATGATCAGCCATGATCATATTGAATGGCGGTGCAGGCTCGAAGGGCCGAAGGGCCTACTCCTGAACCTATTTTCTATGTATCTATGTATCTATGTATATTGTGGTCACTACCTCCTAATGGCTCCTTAACCTCAAGTTCCTTTATCAAATCCGGTTCATTACATAACACTAAATCCAGAATTACCTGCTCCCTGGTAGGCTCCAATACAAGCTGCTCTAAGAATCCACCATGGAGGCACTCGACAAACTCCCTTTCTTGGGGTCCAGTACCAACCTGATTTTCCCAGTCTACCTGCATGTTGAAATCTCCCATTACAACCATAGCATTACCTTTACAACATGCCAATTTTAACTCCTGATTCAACTTGCACCCTATATCCAGGCTACTGTTTGGGGGCCTGTAGATAAGTCCCATAAGGGTCTGTTTACCCTTACAACTCCTTAGTTCTATCCATACTGTCTCCACATCTCCTGTTTAAATGTCACCCCTTACTAGGGACTGAATTTAATTCCTCACCAACAGAGCTACCCCACCCCCTTTGCCCACCTGTCTGTCTTTTCGATAGGAGGTATACCCTTGATTATTCAGTTCTCAGCCCTGGCCCTCTTGCAGCCATATCTCTGTAATTCCCACAACATCATACTTGCCAATTTCTAACTGAGCCTCAAGCTCGTCCACTTTATTTCTTATACCGCGCATTCATATACAACACTTTGACCTCAGTATTCACCTCGCCTCGCGCACCATTCACAATTGGTCCTGACCTTATTCTCTTATCCCTTTTCGAACTTTCCTTCCCATTAATTTGATAGTCTTTTGTAACTTTTCCTGTACAAAATTTCCGGAGGGATTCCAAACAACTCGGAAGAGCTCACTCTTGTATTTTGCTTCGGAAAGTCAATTTTCAATTATGTAGTGTTGGAATAAACAGTTTGGTGCAAACAACATTCTATCCCTTCATGCCGACATAGCGAAAAGTAAATAGACAAGTCGGCCCACAGCTCCATCTGGTGGATTTCTAAACTGTAAACCAGTGAAAGACTTAAGTAAACCAAACTAAAGAGAAATTGCTGATATATATGTTAATATTGGCTAAATTAAAGAAGTCACAAAATGGAGGATCTTTGTATTTGCAGGGCCTGCTTGGCCTCTTTCTGTGAAAGCTGCAGGGCTGGGGGTGGCTCCAGAATGTTTGGATCCTGGATGGAAGTGGCCTGATGTCCTCTTTATTGTTAGTACATATGAGTATTTTGCAGAAATAGATAAACAGATCTGCAAATGCATGATTAGGATTGGTTATAGAGGGGGGTGTAGAAAGGTATTGTTAATTATGCTGCAGTGTGAAACCTAGTTCAAATTTTTTTTACAACCTGGGAAAATGTTTCTTTACTTTGGTTAACCGTCTTCCATCTAGAAGCTTCTGTGGAAACAGTGTAATGGGGTACTATGTGATTGGGTTAGGGAACTGTCAATAACTGTATAATATGATCAATATGTGTGATTGGCTTGTAGGGGCTGCTCCCCCCCCCCCCCCCCCCCCCCATATAGTTTTGTGCCAGATCCGATGCCCTATAAAAGAGTGAACCCACATGGATCAGAGTCGGTCTTCTGCAGGTGCACCTGGGACTGTGTGTGTCTGGAGGTGTCTGCTTGCACGAGACTGAAGGGCTTGGACGAGTAGAGACAAGGATCGGACCCATGTGGTTAGGTATTGTATAGGGAGTTCGTTTGTGTTTGGGAGGAATAAAGAATAGTTGATCCAGTGCTTGACACAGTGTTTTACTGAACTAGACTAAGGGGGTAAGCTGTTGGAACATAATTATATATATATATATATATATATAGGAGCCCACACCGGGAACACCGGATACAGTAGTTAAAATTTCTTCCGGTTTCCGGCTTTGGCCTACGCGATCTCCCAGTTGCCAAACATTTTAACTTCATGTTCCCATACGGACCTTTCTGTCCTGGGTATCCTCCATGGTCAGAATGACACAAATTGAAGGAACAGCATTTCATATTTTGCTTGGGCAGCTTACAACCCAGTGGTATGAACATTGATTTCTCTCATTTCAAGTATCTCCTGCATTCTTCCCCCCCCCTCCCCCCCACCCATAATCAAGGATGAGTCGCACCCTGGGCACTCCCTCTTCTCATGAAAACACATACCTCCAGATTCAGGGACAGTTTCTTCCCAACTGTTATCAGACAACTGAATCATCTTACCACAACCAGAGAGCACTAGTGGACTACTATCTATCTCATTGGTGACCGTCAGACTATCTTTGATCGGACTTTGCTAACATTACCTTGCACTAAACGTTATTGCTTTATCATGTAACTATACACTGTAAATGGCTCGATTGTAATCATGTTGTGAATTTATGGAATTCACTGCCACAGAGGGCAGTGGAGGCCATGTCACTGGATGGATTTAAAAGAGTTAGATAGAGCTCTAGGGGCTAGTGGAGTCAAGGGATATGGGGAGAAGGCAGGCACGGGTTATTGAAAGGGGGCGATCAGCCATGATCTGGCTCGAAGGGCCGAATGGCCTCCTCCTGCACCTATTTTCTATGTTTCTATGTATTGTCTTTGTGCTGATTGGATAGCATGTAACAAAAGCTCTTTACTGTACCTCAGTACACGCGACAATAAACTAAATTGAAACCCCAGTCATCGTACTAGTTCCACTGTTTGCATCCTTGTATTCCTGTCATTATGACATCTTCTCCAGCCAACAATGGGCCATTATGGACTCCACCCTTCCTGAGGTCATCAGTTGTTGGTCCTGTTTTGTTCTGACCTCTATCTTTCAGTCTGAAGAAGGGTTCCGACCCTAAATGTCATTTATTCCATTTCTCCAGAGATGCTGCCGGACCCACTGAGTTACTCTAGCATTTTGTGTCTATTTTTTTATGAACCAGCATCTGCAGTTCCTTACTACACATAAGAAATAAAGTAAGACCTATTTTTATTCATATTATGCCTTTGATGTGCAAGACTTACCAAAGTGTGTGAGATCTTTTATATCAATCGGAAAGAGCTGATAGTCGTGTTTTAAGGTATTAGCATAAAGATGGTACTTTGTTAGTGCATCACTTGGAGTGTCAGCATAGATTTTGTGGTTTGAACTCATGTGTGACTTGAATTCAAAAGTTCCTCCCCAGAGCCAAGAGTACTACCACTCAGTTATTTTTAGTTTAGTTTAGTTTATTGTCACGTGTATAGAGGTACAGTGAACAGCTTTTGTTGCGTGCTAACCAACTATTCAGAAATCTTAGACACACAATGCTGGAGTAACTCAGTGGGACAGGCAGCATCTCTGGAGAGAAGGAATGGGTGACGTTTCGGGTCGGGATCCTTCTTCCAGAGATGCTGCCTGTCGCGCTGAGTTACTCTAGCATTTTGTGCCTATCTTCGGTTTAAATCAGCATCTGTAGTTCCTTCCTACACATATTCAGAAATCTAAACGATTTGGTGTTTCTGGCTCATCGGTGATGTTTGCTGCACTTACCGGAGTTTCAGTCCCTGCACTCCCTTACAGTCATCAACACCCCACACCTAGTGCTTCTTGCCATCCAGGTTCCGACGAGCCCTTAAAATTTACGAGATTCACAGGAATGTTTGTCATTCTACTATGTAACACCTCAAAAAAGTGAATTAGAAGTGTGTTGGAGTGTTTTAAAAAATACATCCAATTATCCTGAAAACTTGTCAGGCTGAACTGCAGATGCTGGTTTAAACCGAAGACAGACACAAAATGCTGGAGGAGCTCAGCGGGTCAGGCAGCATCAAAGATCATTCCTCTATAATCTTTGGGCAGCATCCCTGGAGAGGAGTCCGATACGTCACCTATCCCATTTCTCCGGAGATCCTGCCTGACTCGCTGAGTTACTCCAGCATTTTGAGTCTATCCTGAAATTATGCTAGTCCGGCACGATAAGCTTAAGAGAGTTTTGCCGTTTTGTTCCATTCTATTTAACTACATTATGCCCTTCAAAAAAGATACCTTTAAAGACGAAGGGTTGGAAAACGTTCAAACTTTCCCTCTGATCCGAGGGATTGTGGGTCGGTCCTGTGGTTTCTCTGTGTACTCGAAGGGCCAAATGGCCTACTCCTGTACCTATTTTCCATTTGCTCTTTAAAGTGGGGAGCAGTGTTGGCCGATGTTCCGATCAAAGGTTTCGGCTGTTGATCACTGCGGCTCCCTGAAGACAGTGGGCGGTCCGTGTCTCTGCCACCGCCATTTGGCGACTGCCGGCGGTGGCCGTTGCTTGGCAACACTGCATACAAAATGGCGAAGTTTGTGGTAGCAGGTGAGTTGGATTGGTGTGTGAGTGTTAAGTGAGGCGAAATCTGCGGATAGGTAGCTACAGTTCGCGTTTTAGCTTCTATTCCACCCACATTTAAGAAGTACAAGAGCGAAGGGCTTTAGAACGATACGATAGAACTTTATTTATCCCAGGAGGGAAATTGATCTGCCAACAGTCATAAACCACAAGATACATGAAACTAGGAAATTAAAGTGACGTGTGGAAAGGATTGTGGATGTGAAAGGATTGGGGAGGGGAGTCAGTCTACCCCATCACAGAAGGGGAAGAAGTTCTAGAATTTCATAGCCACAGGGAAGAAGGACCACCTGTGGCGGTTCTGTACTGCATCTTGATTGATGGAACCAGTCTGTTGTTGAAGGTACTCCTCAGATTATTGACCAGTGTGTCATGGAGGAGGTGAGATATATTGTCCAAGATGCTCTGCAGTTTGAGGAGCATCCTCCCCTACAAGACCACCTCTCATGAATCCAACTCCGCCCCCAGGACTGAGCCAGCCTTCCTGATGAGCTTGTTAATCCTTTTGGTATCTGAGGCCATCGCCCTGCTGCCCCAGCACACGATAGCAAAGAATATGGCATCAGCTAACACCAGCTAGAACAGGCATCAGGGTAAGGAATTTAACACTGAGACTATTGAATTCATGTCTCAGGATTTAGTGTGGAGGCTGGGACTCAAGTCACCTGTACAAGGGGGACAAGTTGCACCTGAACTAGAAAGGGACCAATATCCTTGAAGGGAGGTTTACTGATGCTACTCAGGGGGGTTCAAATGAGATTGGCAGGGGGTTGACAACTAAAGTAGTAGATTAGCTATTGGAAGGAGTGATGGAAAGGTATAGGATAGGATCAGTAATTCTCAAAGGAAGGATGGGCAGAGAGAGATGAAGTGATGAACTTAGAGCCTAGATCAATGCCTGGGACTAAGATGTGGTGGTCATTGTAGAAACGTGTTTGCAAGAGGGACATGACTGGCAGTTCAACATTCCAGGGTTTAATTGGTTCAGATGTGAGAGAGAGGGAGGGGGGAAAATGCAGCAGAACTAGACTACTAATCAGGGCGAATGTCACAGTGGCACTCGGAGAGGACATACTGGAAGGTTTGTCTGCTGAGGCAATATGGGTAGAGTTAAAAAATAAGAAAGGCGCAACCACTCTAATAGGATTGTTCTATAGCACCCACCCCTCCCCCCAAATAG